>NW_028319710.1:2500-155000 GCF_062004578.1 Staurois parvus | reverse complement strand
ATGGGACACGGAGACAGCAAGAAGCTCCCCAAACTTCAGAGAATTGATGGCAGTCTTCAAAGTTCTGATGTCATTCCAGGCAGAAATAAAGGGAAAGCAGATTCAAGCCCATCTCACAACATGACAACAGTCATATACCTAAACAGACAAGGAAGCACAAGATCTCTGAAACTAACAAAATTAGCAAAAACTCTTTTAGCTTGGGCAGAAGAAAAGCTCAGGTCAATCATGGCGATTCAAGTGAAGGGACACTTGAACTTTCCGGCAGACAAACCAAGTGGAAAAGAAAATCAACCAATTGTAGTGGTGCCTCAGCCACACAACATTTGCCCAAATCTGCAGCAGATGGGGCACTCTGTCTATAGACCTTTTTTGCCAACAGAAGAGATGCCAAAGTAAGCAAATATTTCTGTCTGCAAAGAGACACTCAAAGCGCGGGCACAGCAGCATTGGCTCAGCCATGGGAGTATGATCTCCTTTAAGGCTTTCTGCCCTTTAGACTACTACCAAGAGTCTTACAGAAGATTCAGAGGTCTCAGGCCAGGGTCATCCTAAAAGCTCCATTTTGGCCAAAAAAGTCATGTTTTTTTCTCCTGAAGAAGCTGAGCTTAGTGGATCCCTGGATAATTCCACCCAGGAAGAACCTACTAGTGCAGGGAAAGGTGTTACACCCACACCTGGAGAGTCTGTCACTAACAGGAGCAGACAAGAACCTAGCAGCTAGTACACTTAAAGTAAAAAGTAGCTGCTCTAATTTCCTAGAATTGAAATTAGAAGATCCTCTGGTCATAAGATTCCCGAGGGCCATCGCTAGACGTAGAAACCCGTATACTCCCAAATTCCCTGCCTTCCCTTCATGTGAAGCTGTACTGGAAGATGACTTGGGAAAACATTTAATGGTTAACTGTATTTCCAGGAATCTTCCAGGACAGGGCAGTTCCTCCCGATTACTGTATAAGTATGGGATGGTGTTATGTCATGTATTAGACTGTACGTATACTGTTACTACTGTTAGATTTATGCTCTATCCTAGACCTTTGGTTATATTCCTATACCAAGGACCCCAAGGATGGAGAGGCTATTTATTAAAGAAACGTGGATCAGGTGTTTCTTGGTGGGAGGAGCCTCTCATGTGAACCTGTCCTGGAAGATTCCTGGAAATACAGTTAACAGGTAAATAACTGCCTTTTCAGACAGTGTATGTGGGTTTCCGCTTATAAACCACATTCATTTTAACAGATTGCCCAACACCCTATAGCAGAAATACTGCTCCAGGGCGGCAGAGCTATGCAAAAATCAAGTATATATACACACATTACTTGCATTTCCGGGTAGGGAGAGTGTGTGCCACCCTACCCACGCCACCATTGGCAGCTAGCCATGTCAATCACTGGGTCCCGGCCGGAGATTCTCCATCAGCACCTGGCGTGCAAAGTCGACAGGGGAGAGACCTGTGTGTAAACAACACAGGTCTCTCTGCTGTCAGCAAGGACATGTTGTTTTGTATTTATCTGCACAGCAAAGCTGGGAACATGATCCTTCACTTGTGTCATTGGTACATTCTCAGTTCATATTTTTAGCACTGATCACTGCATCAGTGTCACTAGTTTCCACAAAGTGTCAGTGTAAAAATGTCCACCACAATATCGCAGTCGCTAATCACCGCCATTACTAGTATTGAAAAACAAATTAAAAGAATTCCAGTATATGTCCCATAGTTTGTAGATGCTATAACTTTTTTGCAAACTAATATGCACTTATTGGGATTTTTTTTACCAAAAATATGCAGCAGAATACATCTTGGTCTATATTTATGAAGAAATTTGATTTAAATTTTTTTATTGGATATGTTTTATAGCAGAAAAAAAAAAAAACTTTTAATCAAAATTGTCGGTCTTTTTTTTGTTTAGAACACAAAAAGTGAAAAAAAAAATGCAGAGGTGATCAAATACCACTAAAAGTATGCTCTAATTGTGGGGAAAAAAATGACAAATGTAATTTATGTACAGCATTGCATGAACTCGCAATTGTCAGTTAAAGTACCGAAGCGCCGTATTGCAAAACATGGCCTGGTCAGGAAGGGGGGTAAATCTTCCGGAGGTCAAGTGGTTAAATACCACCAAATGTACCTCTCAAAGAAAAAATATACTTCACTTGGGTACAGTGCTGAATGACGAGTCATTAAAAGCCAAATAAATATAAACTGTGCTAAAGTAGACGCTGCTGACAAAACAAACCATATATCAAGTTCTTAATAAAATATCAAAGAACATTTTCAGTGCTAAAAAAATGACACTGTCCAACTATAAATTGTACACAGTACACCCAGAGTGCTATCAGTTCGCTGACAATTGCCGGTTCTCGGCAGTACTTTCCTCCCGCTGTGACAGCATGAGGAAAGTGCAGCCGATAACCAGAAATTGTATTTACCTGGTGATCTGCTGTGTCGAGGTAAAAACTCAGTAGCACCTCACTGCATAAAGAAGTCAATAATAACACAGAGAAGATACGGGGCTCCAGTGTTGAACATTGGCAAATGTTGCATATACGCTCTCGTTCAAAGAAAATAAAAAGAGAGCTCTGATGGTGTAATATAGTTGGTAGTCATCTGTGAAGTATAAAAACATAACTGGCTAAACCTAAATTATGACCGACACCAACTGTTCCTGGAGATAACCTGTTGCAGACACTTTGTAGTCAACTTCCAAGTCTGTCCCTGTATCCTACTCATAACTATATGCCAGGATTGCATCCTCCAGGGAGTCAAAGCTTGAGTATGACAGGAAAGCCTTTGGCTGTGGGCTTTTTAGGGGACACTATGACCAACTAATCCAAGCATGCTATGGAGGGGGGCTTGTCACCAGCAAGGGCGGTCCTTTGTTTTTTCATTTGTACCTAGCATCCTACTCCTGCAGGTGGCACAATATGCAGAAGGTGGTCATCCAAAGCAGAGCTGCATCGTAAACAAAAAAACTTTCTCAAGTCCAACTTCAAATCTACTAACAAAGCTTAGCCCCTTATTTACCTTGGTTATCTGTGTAATGCCATGCTGAGCAAGTAATTTTTTGTAGAAAGTTTCTGTCTGTTCACTTGTCATATTTGGCTCATCTTTAGTAAAAAGGCAAACTTCACATGCATCAGGCCTTACACCATGAGGGAGAGGGCTGCAGAAAAAAGAAAGAAAGAAAATAAATGCAACAGTGTGTGTGGTGGTGGTGGTGGTGGTGGTGGGGGGGGGGGGGCGGGGGTGTTCTACAACCACCATACATTATAGCTGTACCTGTGAATCAAAATTGAAGGAGAGAGAGCTCAAGTGCTACAAAGGCTGGATAAACTAATACTCAAAACCAGCTTTGCATCTCTTCCCTTTACTCACGGTGAGAAATACAGAAGTATTGACCAAAGAAACAAAATCCTCTCTTTCAGCCACCAAGGGGCTTGTGTATCAACAATATTCTTACAAAGAACAGGTGTTATTTCTGCACAGCTGCCAATCACATGCAATCTTTTAGGGCAGGCTGTGGAAAAATAGCTCTAGTTTAGTAGAAACAAATTCATACATAAGGTTCTGTTGTAGTAAATGACATGTAACAAAGAAATCAAATATACTTCAGGGCTGTTTTACATTTTACACAGATATGCTTACATTCTGATGGTCTGTAGGTGCTTCGGAATTCTCCAAACAGTCACCATTAAGGAAATCCAATCATATTCATTTAGGAGTAATTTGCTGCCATTCTCCTTAGTTTTTTTATATGCAAGGAGGGCTTTAACTGCTTTTGTAATCTGGAGAAAAAAAAAAAAAAATGTAAAATACAAAATTGTGGTTTTTTTTTAACCATTTGCCTACCAGGCACTTATACCCCCTTATTTACCAGGCCAATTTTCAGCTTTCAGCGCTGCCGCACTTTGATTGACAATTGCGCGGTCATGCAACATCGTACCAATATGAAATTTGGATCATTTTTTTCTCACAAATAGAGCTTTCTTTTGGTGGTATTTAATCGCCACTGGGCGCTTTACTTTTTGCGCTATAAATAAAAAAAGTGCAAAAAATTTGAAAAAAAAAAGTTTCTTTGTTTCTATTATAAAATTTTTCAAACAGGTATTTTTTCTCCTTCACTGATGTACGTTGATGAGGCAGCACTGATGGGCACTGATAGGCGGCACTGATAGGCAGCACTAAAGGGCACTGATAGGCAGTACTAATGAGGTGGCACGGATAGGCGGCACTGATAGACAGCACTAATGAGGTGTCACGGATAGGCGGCACTAATATGCAGCACTGATAGGTGACACTGATGATGGGTACTGATAGACGGCACTGACTGGCATCACTGCTGGGCACTGACTGGCGGCACTGACTGGCACAACCCCTGGGCACTGACTGGCAGCACTGGTGGGTGGCACTGGTGAGCAGCACTGGTGGGTGGGCACAGGTGGGTGGGCACAGGTGGGGGGTGGCACTGCTGGGCACAGGTAGGTGGCACTTCTGGGCACAGGTGTGTGACACTGCAGAGTGGCACAGGTGGGTGCACTGCTGGGCACAGGTGGGTGATCTGCTGGGCACAGGTGGGTGATCTGCTGGGCACAGGTGGGCGGAGCTAGTGGGCGCACTGCTGGGCACAGGTGGGCGGAACTTGCGGGTGGTACTGCTGGGCACCGATCATCAGGGCACTGATCATCAGTGCCCTGATGATTGGTGCCGATCCCCGCTCTGACAACTGCCGGTTCTCGGCAGTACTTTCCTCACGATCTGACAGCGTGAGGAAAGTGCAGCCGAGAACCGGCACTTGCATTTCCCTCTGATCAGCGTGTCATTGGACACCGCTGATCACGTGGTAAAAGGCCACTGTGATTGGCCTTTTACCACATCACGTGATCAGCTGTGTCCGTAGGACACAGCGATCACGGAGATCACCGAGTGCGCGCCCCCTGGGGAGCGCAGGAGAGCGCGTTCTGGGAGGCCGTCATATGACGTCCACTCAAAACTGGCCGGCCGCAGTGCAGCCGTCATTCGGCAATCTGCGGTCGGCAACTAGTTAAACAAAAAAAGGGACAGTGCTACACAAAAAAAAAACAAAGGATAAATCGATTAGGAGTCCTCAATAATATATCCAGTCTTTACCCTATATAAGGATTGCGGAATATCAGTCCTTGCTGGCCCTTGCTGGTCCAGGTGCGTGGAAAAAAACTAGGTGTTATGACACCACCTTGCGAATCTTCTCACCTCAACGGTTTGACCTACTATAATTTCGGTCTGAGCGCCTTTAATCCTTATTACCCTTGGGTTGTGGGGAATTCTCCTCCTGGTGGGTTACACTTTTCACTGGCTCATGGGGTCCACCAATGTATACACACACACACATGTACATATACACACACAAACTAGCATAGTGTGTACTGCATAAAATCCAAATTTATTAAAATAATACCAACACTCACAAGACCAGTGCACTTCCATGGTGCACCGCAGATGAAGGTCATAAAAGTTTCACAAGTGTCAAGCACGAATGTGGCACCTGGTGGAAACACTGATGGTCTGTCTCCCTCCTTGGGTGCAAATATGTGCTCCCTGTTCCACTCCTGTACTGAAATAATCACCAGGGCTTCCCCCAACGGCTTGTAAATACCCATCTTAGAAAGGGGGAAAAAATTCTGCCTAAGAAATTATGAATTACTCGCAGTGTAGTGGAAGGACAAAACGGGATGTTTTCGTCCTGTCTTCCATTCACGCAGACACGACCATCCAAATTTCCACGGCAGCTGGTGTTGTGGAGAAGCCCCTCTGTGACCACGACTATAACGTTAACATGGGAGGGGTGGATTTCAAGGACCAGATGATGAAGACGTACTTAGTTTCCCGAAAAGCTGGATGCTGGTACAAAAAATGCATCTGTTTATTTAAATTGTCTCTATATAATGCGTTTGTGCTTTATAAAGCAACTGGACATAGTGGATCCTTCCTAAAATTCCAGGAAGATATCACGTCCCTTTTGTATCCAGAAGGTGCTATGGCGCAACCCCCCAACCCAGATGGAGTTAGCCGGCTGCATGAGAGACATTTTTCCGATGCCATTCCTGGTACTCCAAACCAAAAAGACGCCCCAAAAAAGATGTCATTTCTGTAACAGACACTGAATTAGGTATGACAACCGCTTTTTCTCTCCTGTCCTAGCCAACCTGGTCTCTACCTCAAGGACTGCGTCCGTTATTACCATACACTAGTTGACTATTAGTATAGGATACAGCACGGCACGGTTCAGGGCACATATTTGCACAGGGTCTCAAAGATGTTAGGTAGTCAGGAAACTGGCTATTGTATTCCGAGAGACCCTGCAATCTGGTTACAGTTAAAAAAAAAAAAAAAATTAAAAACCAAAAATAGTAGTTTTTTTGTTGCTGAGTTACTGTTTTACTGTTAACCACTGCCGTTTTCTTTGCTGGAATGTAATTCAGCTGCAGCACTGATGTGTTTATTCTGAGAGCATCAGTGTCTTGCTCTTAGAATATATGCAAGTGGGTGCAGCAGTGTTGGATGAGATTTTTCATCCACAGTTAAAGAAAAAAAAAAAAGGAGCATATATGCCCAAGCATGGAGGCCAGGGGTGCCCTGTGGGTGGATGGACCCTATGCTTCGGCATATATTTAAATAAAAACATTTTGGCAGAGATTTCTTCATCCACATCGATCGGTGTTAGTTTTTTTTTTTTTTTAATTTAGATATTTGTTCATTTTCAAATATAGCAATACAAATACATCCAAGAAAAAAGGAAATACGAAATAACAAATTTCTTCTAAAACCACTTATTGCATATCATTTTATCCCCATAACCCCCTTCCCTCAGCCCACCCTCCATACCACCCCTCTTCAGTAAACCCCTGACATCTGTCTGATCAACTTATAACTCACATCTTCTGGATAGAAAAAAAAAAAAAAAAAAAGGAAGCAAGCAAATAAGACATATTCCTATATATTTTTCTTTTCTTTTTCCTTTCTTTCTTTTCCCCTTTCCTTTATACTTATTTACAGAGTAACTTCTTTCATCTTTGCCCTAAATTCCTCCCATTTTGTATAATAAACCTCCATCCTATCTTCCTGTATATAATATAGTTTCTCCAATCTAACAATCTGATCCACTCTGTTCATCCAGTCTTCTTCCTTCGGTGCCTCAACTTTGCGCCAAAACCTAGGTATCAATCCTTTTGCTGCATTTAAATAGCACTCTATGCCCATATCTTTATTTTTATTCATTGATATTTCTGTGATATGAAAAAGACAAATTTCAGGGTCCAGACCAATCTCGATTCCGGTGATAATCCTAATTTGATTTATAACCTTTCTCCAGTAAACTTGTATTTTTGAACATCCCCACCATATGTGGTACATTGTGCCCACCCCTCCACACTCTCGCCAACACCAAGGTTGTTTCTCCCCACTCATCTTGTGCTCTACCGTCGGTGTAATATACCACCTACTCAGACATTTATAGTTCATTTCCACCTCACGCATACTGACATTCCCATGTACCAATCTATATATTTTTCTTTGTGTATGCTCCTCCCACTCCACCCCTAAATCACTTTCCCATTTTTCTATGTATCTTAATTTTGACTTACTATCTAAATCAGTGAGAATTTTGTATGCTTTAGCAGTGCTGTGCTTCCCATCACCTCGAACTTCCAAAAATTTCTCAAATAAATTCCAATCTTTTCTAATTCTAAGGGGCTTCGTCAATTTCCCCACAAATTGTTTCAATTGGTTAGATCTCCATATATCTATCTTAGTGAAAATCCCTCCCTCTTCCCTTTTCAAATCCTCCAGTGTTCTTAAGTTTACCCCCTCCATTACATCTCTCAACTGAGCATCTTCCTTCTTAATCCATTTACCCGTAATTTCCTCTTTACCTGGGGGAAAAAACTCTGAATTTCTTAGTGGCATTAGCAGTGAGTTAAAATCCCAATTCCTCTGTTTGTGCAATCTATCCCACTCCTTCAATACAATCCTAGTGTATGGACTCGTGCTCTCAGCTAATTCTCTAAACTGTGTTGACACCCAAACAATCCCACTCAAATCCTTTCCACTAAGTGCATTTTCTATTGTAACCCAATTTTTACTCTTTAAATTGTGCTTCCAATCAAAAATTCTTGCTAGGATGACTGCCCTATAATATCTTCTGAAGTCCGGCATTCCCAACCCGCCCTTTTCTTTATTTCTACTTAGCACTTCATATGATACTCTAGGTTTTTTATTTTTCCATATATATATTGTTACCATTCGCTTGATTGTCCTGAAGTATATCCCTGGGAGTTTAATGGGAATCATTTGGCGTTTATACAGGATCTTGGGGACAATTACCATTTTTTTTAAGTTAATACAACCTAACCAGGAAGGATTTCCTCCTCCAATTTTCTTCAATTCTTCCCTAATCTCGTTTAACAATGGAATATAATTAGCTTTATAAAGGTTTTTCTGTGAAGAAGTAAGTTTCACTCCCAGATATTTTATTTCTCTATCTTTCCATAAAAAGGGGAATTCTCTCTGTATCATTTCTTTTTCACTCCTTGGAAGATTTATATTTAATATCTCTGTTTTACTCGGGTTAATTTTTAGGTTTGACAATTCCCCATATTCCTTCAATGTTTTCATTAGATTGGGAAGCGTTATCCTAGGGTTTCCAATATAGAACAATAAGTCATCCGCAAATGCGGCTACCTTATGTTCTGTCTTTCCTACATTAATTCCCCTTATATCTATATTTTTCCTAATTGTTGATAGCAGGGATTCCAAAGATAAAACGAACAGCAGTGGGAATAATGGGCAACCCTGTCTAGTTCCGTTTGACATTGCAAAAGACTCTGATCTCTCTCCATTTACCATTACCGTCGCGGAAGGTCCTTCATACAATCGTCCAATCCACCTCCTCATCCTACTACCCAATCCCCGAACCTCTAGCGTGTCCATCATGAAGCTCCAGTTAACCCTGTCAAACGCCTTCTCCGTGTCTATTGAGAACAACACCACTGGATTTTTTCCCTTTCTACTTTTCTGAATAAGCATCAGGGATCTCAACCCAATATCTCGGCCCTCCCTTCCTCTAACAAAGCCCACCTGGTCCCCATGTATCCACTCTGGCATCAGATCCCTCAACCTATTCACTAAAACCTTTGCATACAACTTCGTATCTATGTTCAGCAATGATATCGGTCTATAACTTGAGCACTGGGAGATATCTTTACCTTCCTTATGTATTAGAACCACCTGGGCCAGTAGGGATTCCTGTCTCATCTCCATCTCTCCTCCCAACGCGTCCATATATATCTTTAACTTAGGTAACAGTAAGTCACTATATTTTTTATAGTACCTCACAGTATACCCGCCTGGGCCCAGGGCTTTTTCCCGTCATAAAACTTTTTAGTGCTATTTTTAGTTCTTCCTGTGAAATTTCAGATTCTAAGGAGTTTAATAGTTCTTCACTTAATTTTGGTAATCCTGCGTTTCTTAAATATTCCCTTCTTTTCCCCTTATTTACCATTTTGTCCTTATTTGTAGGATGGTTGGGGGCAATATTATATAGTTTACTATAGTAATCCTTAAATACCTTTGCAATATCTTTGGTTGAGTGGACTAACTCTCCCTTGGAATTTTTTATTTTGTCTATGTAATTCCTATTCTTTTTTTCCCTCAAGGCTCTCATTAGATATTTTCCCGGTCTATCTCCCCATTTATATCTTTCCCCCGTAATTTTATTGAAAATTCTCATTTTTTCTTCCTCCAACACTTTCTCTAGTTCTTCCCTCTTTTTTATCACTTTTTGTTCTGTCTCTTTCATTATGTTATTTTTATGTAGGCGTTCCAACTCAGCTATTTCCTTCAGAAGCCCACTAATCTTCTCTCGCCTTTCCCTTTTTTTCTTCGCCCCAATCGCAATAAGGATTCCTCTTATATATACTTTATGCGCCTCCCACACTGTAGCCCATGATACATCTCCCGTTTCATTCTCCTCAAAAAATCTCCCTATCTCCTCCCTAATCTTCCATTGAGTATCTTGATCCATGAGAAGTGCCTCGTTCAGCCTCCATGTTAGACCTCCCGACGACCTCCCTCCCCATCTTAATTTCATTGCAACGGGGGCGTGATCCGAAAGAGTCATTGCCTCTATCTTTACCCTAGCCAAATCTTCAAGGAGTCGATGGTCTATCAATATATAGTCCAATCTGGAGTATGTCTTGTGTATATTAGAATAAAAGGTATAATCTCTGTCTCTAATATTCACAATTCTCCAGCTATCCACCAGTTGGCTCTCTCTCATCACCTTCTTCAATAATCTCATCGACTTATTTCCCCCTCTCTGCACTAGAGGTTGTATCTATTTGTGGATCCATGCATAGGTTGAAGTCCCCTGCAACTATTAAATATCCCTTACCAAAATCCATCAATTTGTTCAGAACCCCTTTCAAAAAACATCTCCGGCTTCCTATTCGGGCAATATATATTTGCGAGCGTACACTCGATGTCCTGCAATTTACCTTTCAAAAACAGAAACCTCCCATCCGGATCAGTTTTTCTATCCTCTAGTTCAAACCTAGTATTTTTTGCAAATCCTATAGCCACACCCTTTGCTCTCTTAACTGGGGAGTCTGCATAGTACCATATCGGGTGATATCTAGAGTTCAACTTAAGGTTTTTTTTTTTTTTTTTTTAACTCGAGGTGCGTTTCCTGCAAAAATACCACTGAGGCCGCTCTATGCTGTAATTCTCTAAATAACCTAAATCTTTTACCTGGGCAATTTAACCCATTTACATTATGAGTTACTAACTGTATTTCCTCCATGTTTTGTTTGTTTGTCTTCTTCCTATTTTACCATCTCCTTTCTTCTTCCTTTTCCCTGTATCTCTTCTTTTATGCCAGATGTCAGTTTTAAAAACCTCCTGTCCCCCCTCCCCCTCCAGTTCCCTCCCTCCCACCCATTTTAGGCTTGTAGTTTGCCTATAAATCTGTTGAGGGTCAAAACCCTCCATAGATTTTGTACCTTGGGGTTGAACTCCACCCATGAACGGTCTCCCCCACCTCCCCAGATGCCCATTATCTATTTCATGGACTCAACATGGTTCCACTAAGAGGTACTTCATGCGAGCGAGCAGGAAGAGAAGAAAGAAAGAAAAAAAAAAACCCCTCTATCTCCCTCTCCTAATTAACTGCCAGTCTTCCTTTACTCTGGCCCCACTATCTCCTTCCTCCTCCTCCCAACCAGAGATCTCTATAATTTGCAAATCAAGTCTGTCACAGAAGTCTCTTAAATCCTCAGGGAATCTCAGGTAGGCTGTAACTTCGTTCTTCCATCCGATTAGACACTCAGGAATACCCCATCTATAGTGCACATTTTGTTTTTTCATCTGCTCTAACAGGGGTTTCAAGGATCTTCTTCTCCACAGTGTCTCTGATGTTAAATCTGCAAATATCTGTATATCTATTTCTCCATATTTAATAATTGATCTTCCCTTAATCTTTCTCCATATCTCTTCTTTATCACCCATCTTCTGGAATTGGACAATTATATCTCTGGGTTTCTTTTCTCCATTTCCATGTTGGATCCTTCCAATTCTAAAAACCTCTTCCAGATTCACCTGTTCTGTTTCTGGTCTATCCCTTATGGAATTTAGGATTTTACAGACAAAGTCTCTTATTTCCTCTCCCTTTGCAGACTCTGGAACACCTTTTACCCTAAGGTTCTTCCTCCGATCCCTGTTTTCCTGTACTTCCATCCTATAAAGCAGTCTTTTTTGCTCTTTCCTAATATCTTTTGTCCTTTTTTCTAAACCGGAGATAAATTGGGCGTGGTTTTTAATTCTTTCCTCTGTCTCCTCCATCCGCAATAACATCTGCCCCAGATCACTCTGTATAATTGTCAGTTCTTGTTTTATTGTTTTATCGAAGTTTTTAAACATGTCTGCCATCCCTTTCTTATTTGGTACTTGTGGTTCACTTTCCAGTTCTTTCCTCTCCACATTCTCTGATACTTGTTGCCTATTATGCTTTGTTCCCAGGGCGAGTCTAGGGCTAACTGCCAGACTCATTTCCAGCTCACTTTTATCACTGATACCTTGAGATCTTTCCGGAGTCACATTTCCTTGAGACGTTTACTTTTTTATCGTACCTACTTGGGACCCCTTTAGCCCACTACTTTTAACGTTTTTATTCTTCATCTCTTCTGTGTGTCTTATTCACTTAAATACAGGAACCACAATGAGTTAACAACTACAAGCCAGGGATCCAGATTTCAATTCATACTTATTTTCCACTTTCCCACTATATTCTCCTTCTTCTAGGGCTGCTAGTTCCTCTTTCACTCATTCAATCCTCCCCAGGGAGTCTCCCCTTCAAAAATCTTACAGTCACTATTTGGTCAATATTGGCTAGAACGAGCTTCTCACACTCACCCTCTGCTTGCTTTTCTTCTGATGAGACAGCTACAGGCCACCAGCCGTGAACTTCAGCCTCCCATTGCTCTCTTCAGGGGGATTCCTCTGGGTCTTCTTTTTCAGATCCTACTCCCCTGTGTATAGACTTAGCTCACAAGGGGAGCAGGTTATCCGTAGGGAATAAATTTTCACTCGTGTGCTGCGGGGGGGAGCGAGCCGGCGTCTTCACTCTCACTTCGGACGCCGGCCGGCTTTTTCCCCTTCCCAGTACTCTTCTGCGGCTTCCCACGTGGCCACACCGTGTCTCCCTGCTCTCCCAGCAGCCCCGTACGTCAGTCCGGACTTCCTCCAGTGGGCCCCGCCGTCATGGCACACCTTCTCCCCGCCACTCCCAGGACCGCCGTACCCGTCACTTGTGAGTAAGTCCCCGGATCACTCCTCTGCAGGCATCTGGAGCAGTGTAGATATCTCGGAGAGCACCCGCTCCGTGCTCTCCTACACCGCCATGTCTAGGCTCCACCCCCCAGCCACATTCATCCGTTTAACCTCACCACAGTTGTGAGAAAGGCCCACACCCTTTTTTTTCCAGTCAGTCCATGGGCTGAATGACAAAAAAAAAAAATTTCATGTGTGCCCACCATTAGAAGTGGGTGGATGCAGGGCGGTATATTCTAAGGGTGAGCATACCACATACTTTTTCTGGCAGAGATTGCTTTTCTTTTTTTTTTTTATTCAGCCCACAGGCTGCATAAAAAACAACCATAGCATATGTACTCAACAAGGACCAGCGACGTACTGGTACATCACTGGACGTGGTTATACCAGGATGATGCCTGCAGCTGTAGGCATTATCCTGGTATAGTTTTTTTCATAAAAGCAATCCCAGTTGCCGATTAGCTGCAGGATTGCTTTTACAAGCAGCAGGATTGCTTTTACAAGCAGCAGGAGAAGATGCTGCCCCCCCCCCCATTGCCTTCCACAGACTTCTTGGAAAGTCCCATGCCATTGGAAGAACCTGAGAATGCAGCCAGTGTTTGTGCCAGCTGACCATTGAGCTGATCATCTGTATAGTCAGCACTTCAGTATCGCAGGATATAAACAGTGCTGAGTGTGTCTTATCTAGTAGATCCACGGTAAAATGGCATCTGTGAGGGCACGCATGCGCAGTTGCTTGTTCTCCGCAAAAATGGCGGTGGGGTAATGCGCATGCACCCTTTCCGCCATTTAAGCATTTGACGTCGGTCACACGGCTGTTAGCTTCCCCCTCTGATGATGTGCCTTAGCACGAAAGGCCTCAGGAGGAGCTGACAGCATGTGACGTCATTGCTGCCGTGACCACGAGGAGGTCCGGCGGCCATCTTGCTTGAGGTCAGTGCTGCAGTACTCTGTATTCCTATGATTGTGTACCGTACCTCCACCTATATGTTTACTTATGATTTTAAGTTTATTCAATAAATACACTGAAATACTACACTATTGGCACCCCTCTTCTTGGCTCCTGATTGGAGGTGCTGTTAAATCCACAGAGCAATCTTTGTACCATCGAATATCCAGAGGAGAGAGCCCTGTACCCAGGCTGTACACCCAGACTACCTAAAGGAGACCTCTGGATCCAGCAGATTAGTACTACATCCAAACCTGATGACCCCTTTTTCCTGAAGGAAGCCCACCATCTGCAGGCTGTTCATATACCCATCTGGTGGAGATATATACATATATGCGCATATTTATGTGCGGTCGGTGAGTGCGCATTTTTGCCATTTATTCCCTGTCACTGGCTTTGGAGTTATCTGCTGTTGTGGAAGTTATTACGGGTGCCATTTACCACACTTAGTTCAGTGGACGATTATTAATTGAACAAACTTTTTATGAATTAATAATTTTATTTTATACCTGTATCTTTTAGCGCTGCACTTTATCTATTTACAATTTGAGGTTTATGTGATTTCCTCAAACAAATTATATTTATGATGAAGCGCTCAACTTATATAAAAGTGGAAATTATCTCCTTCCAAAATAATAATAAATTATTCCAAATATACAAACTAAATAGTCATCAATCTATACAAAATATCTAGTGCAAAATCCCCACACACAAATTATACGCCCCCTGGTGGTATAGTGATAATCAACTAATGCCTCTTGAACTGTGCAAAGTGATACATATATCCAATTATATAAAAAATCAATTAAATAAAAAATCAATTCAAAATTATTTGTGATGCCACACTGTGCAAAATAATAAAAAAGTGTTCAATGACTTCACTCCATGCTGCAATTGTGCTCTTCGTGATATTCTTCAGGATCCTGAAGAAGCCACGTGATCGTGGCGCAACGCGTCAACGTATTTCTGGTCATAGGGGTGACGTACTTCCGGTTCCGGGTTCGGACGCCATCTTTGTACACCTGAGTATACCCATAGCACATGGGAAACTGCTTCTCTCTGTTGGAGGATATGTGAGTGCGATTTTGCTATCTATCGCTGAGTGCATTAAAACAGTGTTGCACTATGGAGGTCTGTTTTTTCTTGCATATGCGCCCTGTGTTTGAGTCCGTATTGTGAGGGGAGTTATTTGAGTGGAACTCATTGCCTGGAGGAGGATCTTGATTAAGTCGGTGGAGGCAGTGGAGGATGAAAAACCTGGCAGATATATTACATATATAAAGCTTTGTGACCCGCAAGGGTCGAATGTGGAAGGTGAGGGGGCACTTTGGCTATTATTGAGGGGAGTCACATCAAGAATATCACGAAGAGCACAATTGCAGCATGGAGTGAAGTCATTGAACACTTTTATTATTTTGCACAGTGTGGCATCACAAATAATTTTGAATTGATTTTTTATTTAATTGATTTTTTATATAATTGGATATATGTATCACTTTGCACAGTTCAAGAGGCATTAGTTGATTATCACTATACCACCAGGGGGCGTATAATTTGTGTGTGGGGATTTTGCACTAGATATTTTGTATAGATTGATGACTATTTAGTTTGTATATTTGGAATAATTTATTATTATTTTGGAAGGAGATAATTTTCACTTTTATATAAGTTGAGCGCTTCATCATAAATATAATTTGTTTGCACATATCTTGAGGTATAAAGAATAGGTGATAGCAGCTAACTTTTGGTCACTAGGTTCTGTGGAGCGCAGGGGGATTCTTTGTATATTTATGTGATTTCCTATAGTGTACTAGCTGCTATCTTTTATAGAGCGCTCGCTTAATTACTTTACAGGATATAAACAGCGCCATTTGTGAACTGGAAAAGCATCTGACCACACCGATCTTGGCGAGATCAGATGATGTAAGGAGATATCGAAAGTTTAATAGACCTCAAATTTCTCAAAAAAGAACACCTGTCAATGCCTATTGCAGTCAAAGGGGATATTTACATAGTGATTAAAAATAATAAAAAACAAAAAAACAAAAAAAAAAACAAAACAAAGAAAAAAAAAACAAAACAAAAAAAAAAAAAAACACCCTTGCGCGCCCCCCCCCCCTTCGCAAGTGTTGACCCAGTGCCAGTATGTAAACAGCAGTTACACCATGCATGTGGCTAAATGGTTAGCACTTCTGCCTGGCAGTAATAGGGTCGCTGGTTCGAATCCCAACCCCGGCACTACCTGCCTGGAGTTTGCATGTTCTCCCTGTGACTGTGTGGGTTTCCTCCGGGTACTCTGGTTTCCTCCCACACTCCAAAGACATGCTGGTAGGTTAATTGGCTCCTGTCTAAATAGGCCCTAGTATGTATATGTATGAATGTGAGTTGGGGACTTTAGATTGTATGCTCCTTGAGAGTTAGGGACTGATGTGAATGTACAATATATGTATGTAAAGCGCTGAGTAAATTGGCTGCGCTATAGAAGTACCTGAAATAAATAAATATTGCTGTGAACATCAGATCGAGGGCAGTAATTCTAGCACTACACCTCCTCTGTAAATCTAAAATGGTAGTCTGTAAAGACTTTAAAAGAATCGCCTATGGATATTAAAAATGTATGCAGTTTGTCGCCATTGCATGGGGCATGCACAGTTTTAGAGCATGTCATGTTTGGTATCTATTTACTTGGCAAATCATTATCTTTTATATCTTATCAAACAATTGGCCAATATATTATGTTTTTGTGCATTAGAAATTAAAGAAAAAAAAGTGTATTTTGTTTTTCAAAATTGCATTTGAAAAATCGCTGCATGAGTACCATGTAACACAAAAAATTGCAGTACCCACCATTTTATTCACTAGGGTGCCTGCTTAAAAAACCCCCATATGTTTAGGGGTTCAAACTAATTCACTAGCAAAAAATACTGATTTGTTCATGTGAACAAGAAGTGTTAAAAAAGTCAAGTGGCTAGAAGAGTGAGTGATGTGTGGCATAAACGTCTAATGCTAGACATAAACCCCCCCTCCCAAAAGACATCTTTTTGGAAATTAGTCACCCCAAACTATTTGCTGAGAGGCATGTTGAGTCAATAGAAAAATTGATTTTTTGCTCCAGAATATGCCTCAGTAAACTGTGAATTTATTAAATTGAGAATTATACTCACAAAGAAGTAAATCAAGCATCTAGGTCCTCAGAGGAACTTTAGGAGTATAGAACCAATGCGAATCACATCACAAAGGTAGACTCTCAAAGTAAGGCTGACGCGTTTTGAAGGGGGTACCTTCTTCATCAGAGCTAACTAAATAATGAGTACCCTCTACCATATATACCCTGGGACTAAAATTGGACCCTCCCACCTGGACTGGGAAGTCTCAGGCCGGGAGGAGGGGCATAGGTGTCAAAAACATGCCAACAATTGAAGCAAATAGTTTAAGTAAATATCCTTGTATGTAAAAACAAGCATTAAAACCATTAAGATCATTAACAATCGCAAAACTGTAAAATAGCATATAAAGTGTATACAGTATGCCATATTGGTATTGTTACATGCAGTAAAGACAGAATAGCAAATAAGCAGATGTGATTAAGAATAGAATTGATTAAAAACTAAAAATAGTAATTAGAATTGATATTGATTACAAAGGTCCTGACTTTTGACTCTTTTTAGAGATATATCTCTTAACGGAAAGTGAATACTTACATTAACATACGTTCCATCGGACACCCAGGATGTACTTAGTTTGGCCTGTTAAAAGTCATTCAGCATGTCTGTCTTTAACTTTAAATACAAAGATTGATCTTGGGTAGTATTTCCAGGTCAGCAGCAGAGGGAGATCAAGTACATCCATTACCAAATATGGCTTCTGCTAGTGGATGTGAATGGAACACACGCCAATGGGTGCACGGTAGTGAAAGCGCATGCGCAGTCTGAACGCCGGCCCGCCGGAGTCATCTTTGGAATGCACATCCAATGGGCCACTGCACATGCGCGAGGCGGCGCTGCGCACCTCGGCCAGCTCTCCAATCCCCTGCTGGAGAACACACTCACGCAGGAACGGAAGAGCGGCTGTGGGATGCTCTCCAGCCGCAGATTCCGGTTAGACCACGAAGCGCCTCCAACGAAGGGGTTGTGTACTTGGCATCCACCCCACAAGGGAGTGGGAGTGAAAAGGGGATGGAGGACCATAGGATATGAGCCACTAAGACTTAAGAGAAGAATGCACTCCAGTGGGGAATATACAACAGCCAAAGTGGTATAAAGGATGACATGTCTATATAACAGCAATAGGAACATCAGTATTCGTGCAGGGCCAAACAGAAAATAATGCAATACTTGAATAGTGATAGGGCAATAAATCTCAGAGGAAATATGACCAACAATATACCGCAACAAATGGCAATAAAAAAATAAAATAAAAAATAGTAAAAAATTACAAAAAATGATAATAAAAAGGCAGCAACTTCAAGCGTTACACAACATGTTCTAGAATTTACATGAAGGGACAGGGGCACCTCGCTACCCATTATACTAATGGGAAATATATTTCTGTGGTAATAGTAATAATAATAATATAGTAAAATAGTGATAGCAATAATGACAATGATATTATATGTATTAGAAAATATAGATTAGAATAGAGATGGACTACATCTGGAACACAAATGGATATACATAATTCGAATAGGGCACTATGGTGACATAAACCTAAACAGCCCCACCTTGCATGTGTCTACATAGATCATGTGTAAAGATGTATATCGATTATAAACGTACGATAAGAAGAAATGTTCTATAGATAGATGTAAAATATATAATAAAATTTTTGTAATAACATTTTTTATATAACCAAAAGGTATATGTAGGTATATAATCAATTCTATTCTTAACCACGTCTGCTTATTTGCTATTCCGTCTTTGCTGCATGTAACAATACCAATATGGCATACTATATGCTATTTTACAGTTTTGCAATTGATCTTAATGGTTTTAAAATGTTTATTTTTACATCCAGGGATATTTACTTCAATTGTTGGCATGGTTTGATGACACCTATGCCCCTCTTCCCAGCCTGAGACAACCCAGCCCAGGTGGGAGGGTCCAATATCAGTCCCAGGGTATATATGGTAGAGATTACTCATTGTTTAGTTAGTCCCCTTCGAAACATGTCAGCCTTACTTTGAGATTCTACCCTTGTGATGTGTTTCGCACTGGTTCTACACGCCTAAAGTTCCTTTGAGGACCTATATGCTTGATTTACTTCTTTGTTTGTGAGTAGAACTCTCAATTTATTAAAATCTCAGTTTACTGAGGTAATGCGCAAGGTTGGTGAGCTTTTTGTTTTACTCTGCAGTACTATTCGGGCTACCCCAGCCTTGTTGAGAGCTGCACAACCTTCCATGCATTGGTGGTCGAATTTTCTCAAGTCCCGTTTTCATCCATCCACCCTTGCTCTGGGTCAGAGCGCATGAGAGGTTGTTTCTGTATCCAATAAGCACCGTCAGGGTTTTAAAGGGCTTTATTTCCTCATTACACTTCCTGACTACCTATCACAGTTTCAGACGCCCCGAAATGCCAGACTAGTATGAACCCCCCCTTAAAATGACCCCTTTTTGGAAAGTAGACACCTCAAGGAATT
The DNA here is from genome assembly GCF_062004578.1 of Staurois parvus. NCBI lineage: Eukaryota > Metazoa > Chordata > Amphibia > Anura > Ranidae > Staurois > Staurois parvus. The sequence goes on along the minus strand of NW_028319710.1, from coordinate 135,555 downwards.
TGACAAGCAGCACTGAGTATTTTGCAGATCTCGTTTGTTGCCAGATGTATTTGGAAAAATGTTTTTTCTTTTTCAAAACCTTGTGAGAAAAATATGAGATCTGCAAAATACTCACCATGCCTTTTTAAATTCCTTGGGGGGGGTGTCTACTTTCCAAAAAGGGATCATTTTGGGGGGGGGGTTTGGTGCTAACCTGGCATTTCAGGGTCTCCAAAACTGCAATAGGTAGTGAGAAAGTGAAATGAGGAAGTTACGCACCTTCAGGCTTTCAAAATGGTCATTGGATTTCGGGCTCCTGTATGTGGCTAGGCTTCCAAAACGTCTTACACAAGTGGAATCCCCATACTCGGTAGATGCAGCAGAATGTACTTTGGGGTGTAATTCCACATATACCCATGGTATGTGTGAAAAATATATCATTTGACAACTTTGTGTAAAAAAAAAAAAAAATATTTTTTTTTCCACAAGTTTTTGGAAAATACCAATCTTCCATGGATTCAACATGCCTCTCAGCAGATAGCTTAGGGTGTCTACTTTCCAAAAAGGGGTGTTTGTACTGCCCTGGTATTTTAGCACCTCAAGAAATGTGATAAGCACTTTCCTATCGAACATGCAGTTATTGGAATTTTATTTTTTTCAACAAAGACATGTAGGAAAATACATTTTGGCCTAAATTTATGATGAAATTTGAGTTTAATACAGAAATGAGAAAATAACTTTTTATTTAAAAAATGTCGGTCTTTGTTTATAGCACAAAAAAATAAAAATAAAAAAAACCCAGAGGTGATCAAATACCACCAAAAGAAGGCTCAATTTGTGAGTATTGCATGACCGTGCAATTGTCAGTTAAACTAGTGCAGCATCGTATAGCAAAAAATGGAGTAAATTCCATTATCTATACCGCCATTTGTAGACGCTACAAAACTTCCACACAAATTAATATGCAGTTATTGAGATTTTGTTTTACCAGATGAGGCAGAATACATTTTGGCCTACATTTATGACTAGATTTGAGTTTATTATATATATTTTTTTTATAGCTGAAAGTAAAAACCTTTTCAGTCTTTTTTTTGTTTATAGCGCAAAAAATAAAAATCCAGAGGTGATCAAATACCACCAAAAGAAAATTCTATTTGTGTGAAAAAAAGTAGTGGTGCACCAAAATGAAAATTCTGGTGCCGAAACCGATAGCGAAAATTCAGAATGCATGTGGCCGAAAACCGAATCGAGATCTGCGTATGTGGGGGTGTGGACGCTCACATTTTTTTTTTTTAAACGTTCATGTATATATTTCTTTTTTAATTTATGATTTTATTGCTATCACATAGGGGACCAATAGTCCCCTATGTGATAGCATATAAGTGACAGGTCCTCTTTGTAGGGGGGAGGGCAGTGTGTGCAAGGAGGGGGCAGGAGAAAAGCAGTGTATACAGAGAGTATTATAAGTGTAGTGGTTCCTCCTGCGCTAAATGAACTCAACCTAAACAAAGCTGCTAGCACCCCAACCCTATACCTCTAAAGCAGGGGTCCTCAAACTGCGGCCCGCCGAGGAGTTTTATCCAGCCCGCCGGCAGGGGCATATCTGCTGCGAGGAAGGGACACCAGGTACAGGGGCGGGCAGGGGGCTGCTGTATCTTACCTGGCTCCGTGTCCCAGTCCCACGACGATCCGGTCCAGGAAGCGCTGCTCCTTCATTCACTCCGGCCATTCCCTCACTCGATGTTCGCGCTGCCGCTCGGCTCTGCCTCCTCACTGGTGATTGGGCACCAGAACTGTAGCTCAGGAAAGGCACACTGGCGGCCAATCACCTGCGAGGAGGCGGAGCCGAGCGGGCCCACGAACATTGAGTGAGGGAGAGGCCGGAGTGAAGAAGGACAGCTGAAAGGCAAGTGTGCCGTGCAGATGGTGCTGCTGCAACCAGGTATGCTGGCTGCAGCAGCACCAATGCTGGAACAGGGGTCAGCAAGTTAAGTGTCATTGGGAGGAATAGTGCCCCATCATTGGTGTCACTGATACTTATGATGGGGCATTATTCCTCCCACTGACACCAATTTTGGGACACTATCCCCCCCCCCCCCACTGACACCAATGACGGGACACTATCCCCCCCCCCCCCACTGACACCAATGACGGGATACTATCCCCCCCACTGACACCAATGACGGGATACTATCCCCCCCACTGACACCAATGACGGGACACTACCCCCCCCCCCCACTGACACCAATGACGGGACACTACCCCCCCCACTGACACCAAGGACGGGGCACTATTCCCCCCTACTGACAACAATGACGTACTATTCCTCCCACTGACACCAAAGATGGGAAACTATTCCTCCCACTGACACCAATGTTGGGAAACTATTCCTCCCACTGACACCAATGTTGGGACAATATTCCTCCCACTGACACCAATGTTGGGACAATATTCCTCCCACTGACACCAATGTTGGGACACTATTCCTCCCACTGACACCAATGTTGGGACACTATTCCTCCCACTGACACCAATGTTGGGACACTATTCCTCCCACTGACACCAATGTTGGGACACTATTCCTCCCACTGACACCAATGTTGGGACACTATTCCTCCCACTGACACCAATGTTGGGACACTATTCCTCCCACTGACACCAATGTTGGGACACTATTCCTCCCACTGACACCAATGTTGGGACACTATTCCTCCCACTGACACCAATGTTGGGACACTATTCCTCCCACTGACACCAATGTTGGGACACTATCCCCTTCCCCCACTGACACAAATGATGGGACACTACCCTTCCCCCACTGACACAAATGACGGGGCACTACCCCCCCCCCCCACACACACTGACACCAACGATGGGGCACTATTCCTCCCACTGACACTATTTCACTCCATAAGACACACTTGAGGGGAAATGTCTGTGCGTCTTATGGAGCGTCCGGCCCAGTATTCCCGCCGCCGTTGTATGTCCGCAATCTCTGGTCATCTCCTGTACTTTGTCCGCAGTCTCTGGTCATCTCCTGTAGTATGTCTGCAGTCTCTGGTCATCTCCTGTAGTATGTCCGCAGTCTCTGGTCATCTCCTGTACTGTGTCCGCATTTGTTCATAGTTTTTTTTTTTTAAACTATAGTCCGGCCCTCCAACGATCTGAGGAACAGTGAACTGGCCCCCCTGTGACGACAGGTGACGATGGGGGGGGGGGGGGGGGTCAAGTTGTATAAGGAGAGAGGTTTAAGGACTCATTCACACTTGACTTTATTTCTAACTCTTGCCGAAAGGCCCTATAGCGTTTGACAGGCATTTGATAAACGGTTTTAATGCTCCTCAAACGCTGTATGCACGGTTTTGAGGCATTTGATAGGCGTTTGCCAAGCGTTATAACTGCACCACAAATGCCTGTAATGAAGTTAAATGGTATTAACGCTCCGCAAACCCCTCGCAACCACACCGCAAATGCCTGCCAGGCGTTTGAGGAGTGGCACCATAATGCATGGGAGGCTTCAACTCCTCCTGACTGGACATGAGGCGCCAGTTTTGCCGCGACGCAACGCTTCAGTGTAAACAGCACTATGTGCTGCAATGTACAGAATTTTTATAGGAGTTTAAGAAGCGTTAAAAACGCTTCCTAAACACCTGTCTGACGCCTGCTGACAAAGCTAGTGTGAACGTAGCCTAAGAGAAGAGAAACAAAGTTGTAATGAAATATAAACAGAAGGAAAATTGAAAGTTTCAAACTTGTCAGAAGAACAGGACGCAGGTAAGATTCGCTCCCATTGATTGATCAATATTCCTGGCACTGACAGAACCCTGGAAATTGATCTCCATATTTTGGACATTCACAAATATCAAGGAGCTTACAATCTAAAGCCAGAAACACAGACATATACTAGGCCCAATTAACCTAACAGCATGTCTTTGGAGTGTTGGCAGAAAAACACCCATGCAAAGAAAGCATGCAAATTCCAGACAGGCCAGCCATGACTGGGATTAGAACCCGTGACTCAAGTGCTGTAAGTCCTGAGTACTAACCACTAAGCCACTGTAAGAGTCAGAGTTTGAGCTGGAATGTAAAATAGATACATAATTAAATAGAAGGAAGATATAGAATTACATTGGGAAATTAGAACTAGACATTCAAATTATTTGAGAAAAAGTGTGAAAATGTTTGACATTTGAAAATAGAATGTATGACATTCATTAGGAAACGCATTAGTTGGCCGATCATTTTTGGAGAAACAGCAAAAAAAAAAAATATAATATAGGTGTGCTTTTTATTTTAAATTATAGGTATTCTCATATGCAAACAGAAAAAGACCAAAAGGGACAAAGCCAGCAGTTGTGCACCACCTAGCGAACATATCCGGTATTGCATCAAGAAATGTGGCTGACGCGATTCTGGATTTAATAACAGGAAGAGAGTCTACACAGTAGACGCTTTTCAATGAGCTTGCTAGAAGCCTTTCTGACTGACAGCTCTAGATTGATTGAATTAAATCTGCCTGAATGTTCAGCGTCTGCTGGTAGACTCAATTCTTAGTATAATCAGGGCCTCTATGTCAGTGCCGGTTTTAAATGCAATTGCCGGCTTTTTTTCTTCACTATAGCCCACAGAATTAGCCGTCACTTTCCCCGGAGCTAAAGGAAACGTTGTTTCTTTTATCCCGGGAAAAAAATTAAAAGGAAACCTTTAGTGACAGCTAATTCTGTGAGCTATAGTGAAAAAAAAAGCTGGTGCACTGAAATGAAAATTCTGGTGCCAAAAATGAAAACTCAAAATGCACTTGGCCGAAAACCGAAATGCGCAGTTTTTAAAAATGAATATATATTTTTTGAAAAAAAAAAACCACTTTGATTAAAAAAAAAAAAATATATATATATATATATATATATATATATATTTTTTTATATCCCAATTTTTTTGTAAAATATGAGAGACGATGTTACGGCGAGTAGATACCCAACATGCCACACTTTAAAATTGCGCACACATGGAATGGCGTGAAACTGCGGTACTTACACTGCTAAGCTGAATACATTTTTAAAGCATCACCCATGGAGATTAACGTTACATAGGAAACTTAGTGATCTTGCTCCGATGTTCATTGCGATACCTCACATGGTGTGGGCATAGTGTGGTTTGAACACCATTTACATATGTGGGCATAGCCTACGTATGCGTTCACCACGATGTGCGAGCACGGGGGCACTTTAAACTTTAAAAAAAATGTATTTAATGTTTTTTGTTTTTGCACTATTCCTTTAAAAAATGTTTTAATAACTTTTATTCTTACTACAAGAAATGCATGCATCCCTTGTGATAGAAATAATTAGTGACAGGTCATCTTTATGGAGAGATATGGGGGTCAATAAGACCCCATATCTCTCCTCTGCAATGTAAAGCATTGGATAAAAAAAAAAAAAAAGCATTGATCTAGTGCTTTAACCACTTGAGCTCCTGAGGATTTACCCCCTTAATGACCAGGCCTCTTTTTGCTACTCGGCGCTACACTAATTCAACTGATAATTGCGCGGTCATGCAATGCTGCGCCTAAACGAAATTTACGTCCTTTTTTTCACACAAATAGAGCTTTCTTTCGGTGGTATTTGATCACCTGTGCGCTTTTTATTTTTCACGCTATAAACAAAAAAATACAAATATTTTGAAGAAAAATATTTTTTACTTTCAGCTCTAAAAAATATATAGTAAACTCAAAGTTAGTTATAAATTTAGGCCAAAATGTATTTTGCTACATGTTTTTGGTAAAAAAAAATCCCAATAAGTGTATATTGATTGCTTTGTGTGAAAGTTATAGCGTCTACAAACTATGGTATAGATACTGCAACTTACGACATTTTTTTGCTATACAGCGCTGCGCTAGTTTAACGGACAATTGAGCGGTCATGCAATATGGTACATAAATGAAATTTATGTCCTTTTTTAACACAAATAGAGCATTCTTTTGGTGGTATTTGATCACCTGTGCACTTTTTATTTTTGGCGCTATAACCAGAAAAAGTTTTGAAGAAAAAAATTTTTTTTTGAAAAAACAATATTTTCTCATTTTGGTCATAAAAAATATCTAAAAAAACCCCTAAAATTTCGTCATAAATTTAGGCCAAAATGTATTCTGCTACATGTTTTTGGTTAAAAAAATCCCAATAAGTGTATATTGATTGCTTTTTGTGAAAGTTATAGCGTCTACAAACTATGGTATAGATAATGGAATTTACACAGCTTTTACTTTGACTGCCCATCACATTTCTTGAGGTGCTAAAATACCAGAATAGTACAAGCACCCACATATGACCCCTTTTCGGAAAGTAGACACCCTAAGCTATCTGCTGAGAGGCATATTGAGTCCATGGAAGATTTTGTTTTTTCCACAAGTTTCTGGAAAATGACAAAAACTTTTTTTTTTTTTTTTTTTTTTACACGAAGTTGTCATTTAAATGATTTATTTCTCGCACAAGCCATGGGTATATGTGGAATTACACCCCAAAATATATTCTGCTACTTCTACTGAGTATGAGGATACCACGTGTGAGACTTTTTGGGAGCCTAGCCAAATACAGAAGCCTGAAATCCAATGACCACTTTGAAAGCCTGAAGGTGCGTAACTTCCTCATTACACTTCCTCACTACCTATCACAGTTTTGAAGTCTCTGACATGCCAGGGTAGCCCCAAACCCCCCAAATGACCCCTTTCTAGAAAGTAGACACCCCAAGGAATTTAAAAAGAGGCATGGTGAGTATTTTGCAGATCTCATTTTTTCTCACAAGGTTTTGAAATATAAAAAAAATAGAAAAAATGTTTTTGATTTTTTTCTTCATTTTCCAAAAACTTGTGGCAACAAATGAGATCTGCAAAATACTTACCGTGCTTTTTATCAAATTCCTTGGGGCATCTACTTTCCAAAAAGGGGTAATTTGGGGGGGTTAGGTGCTATCCTGGCATTTCATGGCCTCCAAAACTGATAGGTAGTCTGGAAGTGTAATGAGGAAATAAAGCCCTTTAAAAGCCTGAAGGTGCTTATTGGATTTTGGGGTCCTGTACTTGGCTAGACTGCCAAAAAGTCTCACATGTGGTACCGCCATACTCGGGAGAAGTAGCAAAATGTATTTTGGGGAGTAATTCCACATATAACCATGGCATGTGTGAGCAGTAAATCATTTAAGTGACAATTTTGTGTAAAAAAAAAATATATATTTATTTTTGTCATTTTCCAAAAACTTGTGGTAAAAAAATAAATTCTTCTATTGATTCAACATTCCTCTCAGCAAATAGTTTGGGGTGACTACTTTCCAAAAAGGGGTTATTTTGGGGGGTGGGGGCGTTTTATGCCCAGCATTAGAAGTTTATGCCACACATCATTCACTCTTCTAGCCACCTGAACACCAAGCCTTTTTGTTCACATGAAAAAAATCAGTATTTTTTGCTAGGAAAATAATTTAAACCCCAAAACATTATATATTTTTTAAAGCAGACACCCTAGTGAATAAAGTGGTGGGTACTACAATTTTTTATGGCACATAGTACTCGTGCAGCGATTTTTCAAAAGCAATTTTTAACAAAAAAATACACTTTTTTTTACTTTTAATGCACAAAAACACAATATATTGGCCAATTGTTTGGTAAAATATAAAAGATAATGGTATGCCGAGTAAATAGATACCAAACATGACATGCTTTAAAATTGCGCATGCCCCGTTCAATGGCGACAAACTGCAAACATTTTTAATATCCATAGGCAGCGCTTTAAAAGCCACCATTTTAGATTTACAGAGGAGGCCTAGTGTTAGAATTACTGCCCTTGATCTGACGTTCACGGCAATACCTCACATGCATGGTGCAACCGTTGTTTACATAACGGCACAGGGTCAAGGCTTGTGCACACAGGTGTGCGCGCATGGGAGGGGCAATTTTTTTTATTTTTAGTTATTTTGATTTTTTTTTTTATTATTTTTACATTGTACCTTTCATTTTTTTTTATCACTTTTAATGCTATAACAGGGAATGTAAATAACCCCTATAACTTCAATGGGCAATGTCATATATTCTTTTTTGAGAAATCTGGGGTCTATCAGACTCTAGATATCTCCTCTGCCCTTACATTATCTAATCAAACCAAAATCGGTGTGATCAAATGCTTTCCCAAGTTACAAATGGCGCTGTTTATATCCTGCGAAACTGAAGTGATGAAATCCTTGTAGCTTCCGAATTCTTAGACTATAGAGATGATTGGCACCATTCTGGTCTCCAATCAGCTCTATGGTCAGCTGGCAGAAACACCAGCTGCATTCTCAGGTTCCCCTGATGGCATGGGACTGCCCAAGAAGGCCGTGGAAGGCAGCGGGGGAGGGGGGACATCATCTCCCACTGCTTGTAAAAGCAATCTTGCAGCTAATTAGCCATTAGGATTGCTTTTACATGAAAGCCGATCACCGGCTGAAAAAAAAACGACACCAGGATTATGCCTGCAGCTCTAGGCATCATCCTGGTATAACCATTCAAATCCAGTGATGTACCAATACATCGCTGGTCCTTGTTGGTTATACATGCTATGTTCTTATTTTTTCATTCAGTCCACTGGCTGCAAAAAAAAAAAAAAAAGAAGAAATCTCTGCCAGAAAAAGTATGTGGTATGCCCACCATTAGAATATACCGCCCTGCATCCACCCACTTCTAATGGTGGGCACACATTAGATCACACTTTGCCACAAGTGCCAGTTCCAAGATTGAATAAATGTCTAAATAGTGGCACGCGTCAATAAAAATTGTCCACGTATAAGTGGAACCCCATATGGAGAAATGATGACACAAAGTCCCAAACTATCTTGCCACTGCTCCCCATGTAGTCTGGGCATCCGGGCGGGCTCCACGTGACTATCTTTTCCCTCGTAAATCCGAAACTTATAAGTATAGCCTGTTGTCCTCTCACAGGTCTTCTACATCTTGACCCCATTACTGGCACGCTTGCTGGGGAGAAATTGTTTGAATGCAAGGCGGCCAGAAAAATTAGTCAGGGACTCATCAATGCAGATGTTTTGCTGGGGAGTATAGACATCTGCAAATTTTAGGTTAAGGTGATTTTCCAGGGGCTGAACTTTGTGGAGCCGGTCAAATTCAGGGTTACCCCGAGGATGACAGAGTGTATTGTCGCTGAAATGCATAAAACACATTATACGCTGATATCTATGTCTGGCCACGGCAGCAGAGAACACGGTATATGATGAATCGGGTCTGCGGACCAATACAACTCCAATTCATTTCTTTTAGTAATGCCCATGTTGAGGGTTAGGCCCCAAAAAAATTTTAATTTGAAAACCGTAATGAGTTTCCATGCGAATGATCTGGCAAACTTTGAATTTGGGTTGGCGGCAATAAATTGTTGTGCATATAAACTGCTTTGATCCACAATCAACGCATACAGATATTCCGTGAAAAATAGCTCTAAAAATCAAGGAGGTATGTGAAAGACCAAGATGTACTAGACCGCTGGTACTCGCCAGTTCACCAAAAGGTAGAGCGGCACTAGTACTGGCACTCTGCTGCATATGAGAGTCATCAAAATTTACCGGCAAGTGCTAACAGAGATCATGCCTGATTCTGCGAACACTGTGGTTTTGTGTGCAATGTATCAAGTGACAGTGACCTACTGACACTGCACTTGCTGGGGGAGAAGGGGGGGGTAAGCGTAGGGGCTAAACGCAGGTGCAGGGGCTGATCCCGCTAACGCTGCGTTTTTGGGGACGCTATACTAATGTGAACGCTGGTATAGTGCGGACCTGATCAAAGATATTGACCCGTTCAGACACTATACTATGTGATTTTGCATACCCATGCCGCCCTGTAGCAGTATTTCTGCTGTAGGGTGGTCAGGAAGCGGTTACAGAAGAGGTTTGTGTTACGTTGCTGCGTTACTTTAACTGACAATTGCGCGGTCATGCAACACTGCACCCAAATTAAATTTACATCCTTTTTTTTCCCCACAAATTGAGCTTTCTTTCGGTGGTATTTGATCGCCTGTGCGTTTTTAATTTTTTGCGCTATAAAAAAAAAAGGCTGACAATTTTGAGAAAAAAAACAATATTTTGGACTTTTTGCTATAAAACATGTCCAGTAAAAAAAATTTAAAAATCTAATTTTGGCACAAATTTCATCCAAAATGCATTCTGCAACATGTCTTTGCAAAAAAAAAATACCAATACGTGTAAATTAATTGGTTTACATGAAAGTTATAGCGTTTCCAAATGGCGGGAAAGATACTGGCATTTTTAATTTTTATTTATACTAATAATGGCGGTGATCAGCGACATATTGCAGCGATCAGCGACTTATGGCAGGACTGCGGCGGACATTTTGACACTGGGGGGGAACTGACTTGGGGTCACTGACATCCCCAGTGACACCAATACAGTGATCAGTGAAAAAAAAAAAAATCACTAACACTGTACTAATGGCACTGGGGAGGAAGGGGTTAACATTTTTAGAGTTTAGTGTGTGAGGGGAGTGTTTTACTAGGGGGCGGGGGTGTGTGCTGGACGGGGAGGCTGATCCAGGGAGAGAAACTCTTCTCTCCCTCTTCAGCTTTCACGAGCTGTCAGAGAACTGACACAGACCAGGGCTGTGTGTAAACAATGCAGCCCTGCTCTGTGTCAGCGATCACCGGTCATTGCGGGAAAACGGACGGTAAAGACAGGCCGTGACCCGGCGGCGGAGACCCACTGCTGACACCCGCGGGACAGGTAGGGGGGCACGCGCCTCCCTACCTGTTTTGCAAAACCACGTTTTAAAACGTGGTTTTGCCTGCCAGTGCCGCCCTGCAACCGTTTTAATGCGGTGGCTGGGCGGCAAGTGGTTAAAAAAATAAAAAGTGTGTGTGTGTGTGTGTGTGTGTGTTTCCCCCCTTTCGGCCGACGGGTATTTTCGGTGCATCTGCAGTACACACAGTCTCCTCTATTGGCTAAATTTTTCCTATCGGAAAGATTAGAGCCATTTACGGCCGGTATGTTTCTGTGGCCAAAATTTTGGTGCATCCCTAAAAAAAAAAAAAAAAAAAAAAAAGACAAGCTTGGGTACAGCATTGCATTACCGTGCAAGTGTAAGACAAGTGGTTAAGCAGAAAGGAGATGGGTTAAAATTCATTGTACCGTAAGGCACTGTTCCTCCCCCACTGACACCAACGATGAGACACTGTTCCTCCCCCACTGACACCAACGATGGGGCACTATTCCTCCTCCCCACTGACACCAACGATGAGGCACTATTCCTCCTCCACACTAACACCAAAGATGGGGCACTGTTCCTCCCCCACTGACACCAACAATGGGGCACTATTCTCCCCACTGTTACCAATGATGGGGCGCTATTCTTCCCACTGACACCAATGATGGGGCGCTATTCCTCCCACTGACACCAATGATGGAGCACTATTCCTCCCACTGACACTAATGATGGGACACTAATCCTCCCACTGACACCAATGATGGGGCACGATTCTTCCCACTGACACCAATGATGGGGCACTATTCCTCCCACTGACACTAATGATGGGGCACTATTCCTCACACACTGACACTGATGGGGCACCATCATTGGTATCAGTGGGAGGAATAGTGCCCCATCATTGGTGTCAGTGGGAGGAATAGTGCCCCATCATTGGTGTCAGTGGATGAAATAGTGCCCCATCATTGGTGTCAGTGGGAGGAGTAGTGCCTCATCATTGGCATCAGTGGGAGGAATCGGGCCCCATCATTGGTGTCAGTGGGAGGAATAGCACCCCATCATTGGGATACCATACTGAAATAGCATACCATATTGAAATCAAATCTGATGTTTTTTCATTTTTATTTGGTGTGCGTTGGAAGAGGGGTAGTCTTATACGGCGAGTATAGCTCAAACCCTATATTTTAACAGGAAAATTAGGGGGTCGTCTTATACGCCGGAAAACGCAGTTATTTACCTGTTAACTGTATTTCCAGGAATCTTCTAGGACAGCTCACTTGAGAGATAGGGCTCCTCCCAGGAAACACCCGCTCCACCTTTTTTTTCCCTTTATAGGCGTCCTCTCTCCCATTGGCCCCCAGTATAAGAATATGACCGAAGGCCTAGGAGAAAACAAAGAAAAAACCAGTAATAAAGACATCCCCCATAGGTTCGCAACATACCTGCACATAATTGTGTGATCAAACAGTAATCGGGGGGGAGTTACGCTGTCCTAGAAGATTCCTGGAAATACAGTTAACAGGTAAATAACTGCGTTTTCCCGAGTCATCTTCTAGGACAGCTCACTTGAGAGGAGCAGAATAGAAATACGTACATTAGGGCGGGCACCCTGCTTGTAGGACCTTCCTGCCAAATGCCTGGTCCTTGCTGCCGATCAGATCCAGCCTGTAATGCTTAGTGAAGGTGGCGAAACTGGACCACGTTGCGGCTCTGCAGATCTGTCCAGGGGAGGCCCCCCCTTTTTCCGCCCAGGAGGCCGCAGTGGCCCTCGTGGAGTGGGCTTTTAGGCCGGGCGGTGGTGACAGGCCTGCCGACTTGTAACCTTCCGAAACTGCCTCCCTGATCCATCTGGCGATGGTGCCCTTGGAGGCACCGTCCCCCTTCCTTGGCCCCTGGAATAGGACGAAAAGCCGGGACGAGTGTCTCCATGTCTTTGTGCGTTCGATGTACGTGATCAAACACCGTCTAACGTCTAACCTGCTATAGTCCACCGCGCTGCCCGGATCGGCCTCCAGGGAAGGTATTACTATTTCCTGAGATCTATGGAAGTGTGACGCGACCTTAGGTAGGAAGGCCGCGTCCGTGCGGAGGATGATTCTATCCAATAAGATGGTGCAGTACGGCTCGATCACTGAAAGGGCATGCAACTCGCTGACCCTGCGGGCAGAAACTAGTGCCGTGAGGAGGATGGTTTTAAGAGTCAAAGATCTGAGCGAACACTCATCCAGCGGTTCGAAAGGCCCCCGCTGAAAGCTCTTCAGGACTGTGCCCAGGTCCCATGTTGGAAGTTTCGGCAAGGACGGGGCACGGCGCCTGGAGATAGCCTTCAGGAATCTGATTACTAATGGGTCTGCCGCCAACCTCAGCTCGAGAAAGTTCGACAGAGCCGCTACCTGTACTTTGAGGGTATTGGCGGCCAGATTCTTATCCGCCCCGGCTTGAAGGAATTCAAGAACTGTACGCAAAATGGGCGTGCCCGGTGCTTCGTTTCTGACCTTCCAGGCGGAAAACTTCTTCCAGACCTTGTCGTACAAGGCGTTCGTCGACCTCTTCCGGCCATCCAAGAGGGTGGCGACCACTCTTGCCGAGAGCCCCTTTTCTGCTAGCCTGTCCCGCTCAGAAGCCACGCCGCTAAGGACAGCCTTTCTGGATGAGGATGCATCACCTGGGTGAGTAAATCGCGTGTGGGTGGTATCATCCAAGGGTCTGCTAAACTGAGCTCCTTCAACCGGGAGAACCAAGATCTCTTGGGCCAGAATGGCGCGATCAGAATAACTTTGGCTTGAGACAACTGGATCTTCTGTATCACCTTCGGCAGTAGTCTGAATGGAGGGAAGGCATAAAGGAGGTCTCCTTCCCACTGCTGGGCTAGCGCATCTATCCCCTCGCTTTTGGGGTCCTTCTGCAGGCAGAAGTACCTTTCCCGCTTTGTGTTCTGGCCGTTGGCAAATAGATCGATAGAGGGGGAGCCCCACCTGGCGCAAATCTGATCGAACGCTGACTGGCTGAGGCACCATTCTGTCTGGATGACCTCTCTTCGGCTCAGCTGATCCGCCAACTGGTTCAGGTCCCCTTTCAGATGTACTGCCGTGATGAACTCCAGGTTTTCCTCCGCCCAGCTCAGGAGGGATCCGGCCAACTCCATCAGCCTTGGGGACCTTGTGCCTCCCTGCCTGTTCAAATACGCCACTTGGTATTGCCGCTGTCATCCGCCCGATTATTCTCATCGCGGTCCTGACCGTGCAGGTCGACATCCTCCGGAGGGCCCTTGTGTCCTGCCGCAGGTTGAGGGCTTTTTCTGATGTTAGGTACGATCGGGCCTGTGCGGAGTCCAGGACGTACCCCAAGTACGTAATCCTCTTGTAGGGGGTTAGCTGTGACTTCTCCTTGTTGATAAGCCACCCCAAACTTTCCAGAAAAGATATCGTACGTTCGATGTGCGATCTCAGGCCTCCCTCTGTGTCCGCAAATAAAAGCAGGTCGTCCAAATAGGGGATGATGTTTATCCCTTCCAGTCTCAAAACTCTTAAAGGCTCCGCTAAAATCTTGGTGAATATCCTCGGGGCCGACGACAGGCCGAAGGGGAGTGTGTTGAACTGAAATAGCACCGGACCCTTTTCTCCTTCCAGCGCAAACCTCAGGAATCTCCTGGAATCTTCTCTTATCGGGACATGCAGGTATGCGTCTTGCAGATCTATCGAGGCCGTGAACACCCCAGGTGAAAGGAGTTCCTTCACCGTGTATATGGATTCCATACGGAATTTGCTGGGCCTCACGAACTCGTTCACCTTCCGCAGATTCAATATCATCCTGTAAGTACCTGACGGTTTTTTCCTTAGAAAGAAATGGGAGAAGAATCCACTTCCCCTTTCCTCTTCTCTCAACTGGCAGATAACGTTCTGACTGAGCATATCTTGTAGGAGGTCCACAAGCGCATCCGCCATGGCCCTGTCCTTTGGCAGGGGTGTTGCAAAGAATCTCTGAGGGGGGGCCCTTGTGAACTCTATTCTGTACCCCCTGTGGATGGCCTCCAGAATGTAGGTGTTCTGGGTTATCCTTAGCCATTGTGCGTGGAAGCGCCCCAGCCTCGCTCCCACCTGGCCTCTCCAGTCACTTCGGCTGGGTTTTGGGTCTATTCTGGCTGGGGTTGAAAAGGAAACCTCCCCTGCCTCTCGGCTCGTTCCTGCCTCTTCTCGCGCCCCAGCCTGGGCGCTGGGTTTGGAACCTAGCTTCCCTCGACGCGTATCGCCTGGATGGGCGAAACCCCTTCCGTCCAACCTGCCTGCTGGGGACCGGGAAGCTCTTTTTCCTGTCGGCCGACCTTTCCAGGACTGAATTCAGCTCCGGGCCGAAAAGGAGTTTTCCTTCAAACGGCAGGCCACAGAGTTTAGATTTGGAGGCCAGATCCCCCTGCCAAGATTTCAGCCAGATAGCCCTCCTTGCCGTGTTTATGAGCGCTGTAGATCTAGCAGAGAGTCTGATGGTCTCTGCTGATGCGTCCGCGATGAAGGCTACCGCTTTCTCCAGCACCGGAAGGGACTTCAGAATCTCTTCCCCCGGGGTGCCTTGTTCCAGATGCGAACGGAGCTGCCCCAACCACACATCCAGGGTTCTGGACACACAGGTCGTTGCCACTGCAGGTTTAAAATTCACTGCGGACGCTTCCCATGCCCTCTTCAGGAAGGCATCCGCTTTCCGATCCATCGGGTCTTTCGGGACGGATCCCACCGTCTTCAAAGGACAGGTCCGTGTCCTTCGAGATCCTCGAGAGAGGGGCGTCTGGCTTTGGGCAAGTCTCCCAAACCGAGGCATCTTCCTCCTTAAAGGGGAAACGTCTCTTGAGGTTCTTGGGAAGGAAAGCCTTCTTCTCTGGCTCTTCCCATTCTCTCCTGATCGTGGACCATAGGGCAGGGTGTACTGGGAATGTACGGCTGCTTTTTGCCTGTAGCCCTGCGTACAGTTGGTCGTGGAGAGAGAGGTCCTGCTGTTCCTCCTCCAGATCCAGGGTCTCATAGATCACCTTTAACAGGTCCTCTGTGTCTTCCACCTGAAAAAGGAACCTGTCTGCATTTGGGCCCTGAGCCTCAATCTCACCCTCCTCCGAGTCTGAGGTGTCCGACTGTTCGGCCTCTTCCCAGTCCCTTACCGGCGCTACTAGCTTCCTCTTTTTCCCCCCTTGGGTGCCAGAAGTGCCCGGTTGGGGCTCATCCTGGGCCGGTCCCGGCTTCTGTTCCCTGAAGCTTTGAAATGTCTTGGACATCTCTTGTGTCATATTCTGTAGGAAGTCTTTAAAAAGAGATCCAGACTCCTTCTTGATGAGCTTGTCTATGCACCCCTGGCAGAGCTGCTTCCTCCAGGGGCTCGCCAGTTTCTTCCTACAAGTGGCACACTTCTTTTTCTGCTCACAAGGAGCTTCTTTCTCCCCTCTATCCTCCTCCTGTGGGCCCATCTGGGGACAAGGAGATACACGCGTTCATGCGTTTGTAACAGCAACGCCTCCCCCCCTGTGCCACTGTGAAAGCTCCAGCCGTGGGCCTGGGGGGGGGGGGGAGAGGGGGGCTGTGTGTGCGTGGGGGGTACCCAATCATCCCGGGAGGGGGGGGGGAGGAGGGGGGTAAAAACAAAAGAGAGTTGCCAAACAAAGGCCCTTACCTTACTGCAGGCCTCCCCCGCTCCTGACAGATCTGCCTCCATGCTGCCGCAGACTCTGCCTCGGTGCGGCGGTTTTTCAGGGGCTGGTGGGCTCCGCCCCCCCCCTGCGATCCCCCCTCACCGACCCCCCTCTCACGGCCGCCGGTGGAGAAGCGGCCGTGGCACGGGTTCCTTCCACGGTCCGCCGCCCATTTCCAAGATGGCGGTGGCCGTTCCCTGCTCCTGCGCCGGAAGTGACGACACCCGGCGCCCGGAAGTGACGCGATCGCAGCGTCCAGACCCTCCGCAGCCGAGCCTCCTGGCCATGCTGCCGGGATCCAGGAGCAGGTAAGACTTACCTGAAACCCTGCAGGGAAAGGCACCAATGCCTCGGTCGGCGGAGCGGGCTCTACCCCCCTGGAGAGCCCCGCTGGGACCATCTGGGGCCGACGCCCCCACCCTACAACGGGCATTCCAGAGTGAAACTGGCTGAAAGGTCCCCCCCCTCACAAGGCCCCTGCCTCGCTTGGAGGAAGGGGGGGCCTCAGCCAGGGACCCTCTGTACTCCGCCAGAGAGCCCAGACAAAAAATAAAAAACGGGCGTAGCTCCTTCCTGGCCGGAGGAAACACTAAAACTGGGGGCCAATGGGAGAGAGGACGCCTATAAAGGGAAAAAAAAGGTGGAGCGGGTGTTTCCTGGGAGGAGCCCTATCTCTCAAGTGAGCTGTCCTAGAAGATGACTCGGGAAAATACAGTAGCTATTCCACAAATACCAGGTGTCCTACCTGATGTTTGAAACCTTAATCCACTCCAACACCATTGGGTGCCTAATGATACTAATGAGTGTTACATTAAGCAGATTCCTACTTCAGGAGACAGTCTGTAGCAGAAGCAGAAACTTATTGGCTTGTTATGTCATGTTCTGCTAAGGAGGGAAATATGAAGGATACAAAAGCCACATATAGAACCTAAAACCTACCAAGTCAGGTATACTGGATAGATTAGTCCTGATACTACATCTTCAGGCCATTGTACTCCTACGTACAGAACTCTTGAGTTACGTTATAAGTGACTGGTAATGTGTCCTATAGCTGTTTTTTTTTTTATGTGCAGTAAATATAAACCAGAGACACACAAACAACCTTGTGTTGTGTTTTTTGTATGTGCAGCGAAGCAATATAAGCAATATAAAAAACAGAAAAGATATAAGCAACCCTCACTGTTGTGTTTTCTGATGTGCAGCAAGATAAGGCAATATAACCAATAAAAAAACAGAAAGGACACAAACAACCTTCATTATTGTATTTTTCTGATTTGTAGCAAGATCAAGCACTATAAAAACAGAAGGGACACAAACCACTACAATGTTGAGTTTTTCTGATGTGCCAGAAGATAAAGTCATATGACAAATATATGACAGAAAAGACAAACTTCAATGTTGTGCATTTCTGATGTTTTCCAATGTGCAGGAAAATAAGGCAATACAACCAATATGACAGAAAAGACAAAAACAGCCAATGTTGTATATTTCTCATGTGCAGCAAAATATACAACAAAGAGGACACAAAAGCTTGAATGTAGTGTGTTTCTGATGTGCAGCAAGACAAAACCATAAAAGGTCAGAGTCATGGTGTATCCATCTAGGAAACACCCAACCAAGGGCGATATCTATCATAGGTATAGCCTGGACTCTGAATACTAAACCTTTATCTATCAATCCCGTGGAGAACCGGGTAGTTCTAAATAATGGAAATATAAGGTGGGTAAACACGCCACTGTGGTAGTAGCTGTTGCCCTGCCACTGCATACTTAGTGTATGGGGAAATAGCTGGGTAGATTCAGAACTGACATAAGTATGAGTAGGTTTGAAGACAGCCCAAGCCCCCCCCCCAGCGCCTAAGGTCTTAACAAGCACAGAACCAAGAGATCAATTAAGACTGCCTGAAAAAGAGGTGGACACCATATTAGCCTGGAGGTAATCAGACACCTGTAGGCCTTAACAAGCAATCACAGGTTCATATATGTAGCTCTTGCATATAGGTTTACACCCATCATTAAGGCTGTTTTCACACTGGTTCGCCTCAAAGACAAATTGGGCAGATTTGCACATTTGAATTCACTAAAAACTGCTACTAAAATACCACGAGTTATTTTAACAAGTCATGCAGTATTTTAGTAGTGAAAACCATGTTTCAGCAGAATGTAAAAGAAAGAACTGCCGGCTTATCCGAGCATGCAGCCCGGCAGGTCAGGAAAGGGGGTGGGGGGAACACGAGCGAGCACCCCCCCCCCTGCTCCCCTCCTGAACCATACCAGGCCACATTCCCTCAACATTGAGGGGAGCTTTGCACCCCCCCCCCCCAAAGCACCATGCCCCCATGTTGATGGGGACAAGGGCCTTTTCCCCACAACCCTAGGCTGTGGGGGTCTGTGGGCGGGAGGCTTATCGGAATCTGGAAGCCCCCCTTTAGCAAGGGGGCCCCCGGATCCCGGTCCCCCTATTTGAATGAGTATGGGATACATGGGGCCATCACGTATGTAAGCCCACCCCCATGTGACATTGACCCAGCATGCCCAGGTCGATGTCACACAGGGCCGGGATCACGCCGGTGGGGTGGCCTAGCCCCTTACATATTTAGGAACTGTCAAGCCAGCGGAGCAGTCAGACGGCCGGGGGCCAGCTTGGGGAGTGAAGACGCCTTTTTTTTTTCTTTTTTTGGGTAGCAGTGGGCATCATGATTGACATTGGATCTACTTCGGGGGGACACTCTTATTTTCCTTTTAATAAAGGACTTGTCAAAAGACTGTCTTTTTTCACACTACAGTTTTTTTTTTCTGAATAGGTAGCGGTACCATGCACCCAATACTCATTCACATGGGGGGGGCGGGATCTGGCTCCCCCCCACTTTCCTGACCTGCCGGGCTGCATGCTCGGATAAAGGTCTGGTATTGGTTTTGGGGGGACCCCACGCTATTTATTTTTTTGGGTTTGGAGGTTCCCCTCAAAATCCATACCAGACACGAAGGGCTTGGTATGGAGGGGGGGGGACCCCACGCCGGTTTTTTATTATTTAATTGACGGTAATTCTTTTACTTTCAACTGTCAGTGGGAAATCCCGCTGACTGCTGAAACAGCCAGACCTTCCCACATGTGCGGTGAGTTTTTGAGGCAGTTACCATTCATTTCAATGGGAAGAGGCATTTTTTTTCTTTTAACTCCCCACAGATGCTGCAAGCAGGAGTTTTTACACTGCACCGCAACACCTCAGTGTGAAAACATACATAGATATATATTCACATACACAGGGAAGCAGTTTTCTCAAGCTTTTCAGGCGGGTTTTTTTTTTTTAAATGCAAAAACGCTTCAAAAACTCCTCAGTGTGAAAGCAGCCTAAGGTTTGCAGGATGCAATGTTTTGCTTCTAGTTCAGCCAAAGGTGGTCTGTTGCCCAAAACACAAGAGGTCCTGATTAATCCTTATACACCAACAAATATAACAGCAGTGTAAAGAGAAATCAATAGGTTGTGAGATGTTACCCATAGCAAGCAACCCCCAAAAAGGATATGCTCACAAGGGTACCCCACCGTATGGATAAAATTAGGAGGCGGGCTTTTAAAGGATAAGTTCACCTTTGGGAACATGTTACATCCGTTTGTAGGGTGGAACATGTTCCCATAGCTTCAGCCACGCCTGCTGCCCCCACCCCCCTCCTCCTGATAGATAGTACAGAGATTCTCCTCCCCAATACTGTCAGATTTGAAACTAGTGCGGGGCTCCGCCAACACGACTGTCTCATTCATTTACGGAGTTCTGTGAATGAATGAACTGCAAGTCCTGACAGCCTTAGCAGATGTGGGCTTGTAGTTTTCAATGAACTACCATGGTGCTGTGGTAGTTCATTGAAGCTTCCTGTCAGAATATCTGCTTGCTCGTACATCCAGTACGGCAAGCAGATATTCTGACAGGTCTACAGGCTCCTTTGGACAAAAATAAATTAAATATTTTTTTTTACTTGCAAAAAAAATGTGCATTTATTTTTGTCCAAAAGGTGAACTTATCCTTTAAGAAAAAAAAAAAAAACCTTTCTGTAAACCACCCTAAAGCTACTTTGCCAGATTCATGGCAGCTGGCATAACAGATTCAGACTACCTGGTGTGCATAGCTGACCAGGAGAAAATATGCTGTAATACCCATGGAATCTCCAGGTTCCTGCAAATTACTGCACACCTTTGCCAATAGCACTTTAGGAATGCCAGAAATTTATTCAATGGCATAAATAGCCTGCAAGAGGCTCTTTGTGCCTTCTAAAGGGAGCTAGTGTCTAGCATGCCTCACCCCTTCACTAGGTTCACCACTATTTACTACAGTGGGGCTTTGATCACGTGCGCTTTTTATTTTTAGTGCTGTAAACCACAAAAATTAGAAAAAAATGTTTTTTTGGGAAAAAAACTATTTTCTCGATTCTGTCAAAAAATATCCCAAAAAAAAACTAACCTTTCGTCATAAATTTCGGCTAAAATGTATTTTGCTACATGTTTTTGGTTAAAAAAAATCCCAAAAAGTGTATATTGATTACTATGTGTGAAAGTTATAGCATGTACAAAACTATGGTATATATAATGGAACTTACACAGCTTTTACTTTGACTGCCCATCACATTTCTTGAGGTGCTAAAATACTAGGATAGTACAAACACCCACAAATGACCCCTTTTCGGAAAGTATACACGCTAAGCTATCTGCTGAGAGGCATATTGAGTCCATGGAAGATTTTGTTTTTCCACAAGTTTCCGGAAAATGACAAAAGTTTTTTTTTTTTTTTACACAAAAGTTGTCATTTAAATTATATATTTCTCGCACAAGCCATGGGTATATGTGGAATTACACCCCAAAATACATTCTGCTACTTCTAACGAGTATGGGGATACCACGTGTGAAACTTTTTGGGAGCCTAGCCCTATAGAGGAGCCTGAAATCCAATGACCACTTTGAAAGCCTGAAGGTGCGTAACTTCCTCATTTCACCTCCTCACTACCCATCACAGTTTCAAAGGCCCTGAAATGCCAGGATAGCACCAACCCCCCTCCCCCCCCTCCAAATGACCCCTTTTTGGAAAGTAGACACCCCAAGGAATTTAAGAAGAGGCATGGTGAGTATTTTGCAGATCTCATTTTTTCTCACAAGGTTTTGAAATATAAAAAAATAAAATACAAAATATGCTTTTGTTTTCTTTCTTCATTTTACAAAAACTTGTGGCAACAAACGAGATCTGCAAAATACTCACCATGCTTCTTATCAAACTCTTTGGGGTATCTGCTTTCCAAAAAGGGGTCATTTGGTGCTATCCTGGCATTCCAGGGCCTCTGAAACTGTGATAGGTAGTCAAGAAGTGTAATGCGGAAATAAAGCACTTTAAAAGCCTGAAGGTGCTTATTGGAATGTGGGGTCCTGTACTTGGCTAGACTGCCAAAACATCTCTCAAATGTGGTACCCACATACTCGGGAGAAGTAGCACAATGTATTTTGGGGAATAATTCCACATATACCCATGGCATGTGTGAGCAATAAATCATTTAAGTGAAAATCTTGTGTAAAAAAAAAAAATGTTTCTCATTTTCCAAAAACTTGTGGTAAAAAAAAAAAAAATTTCTTCTATTGATTCAACATGCCTCTCAGCAAATAGTTTGGGGTGTCTACTTTCCAAAAAGGGGTCGTTTGGGGGGGGGGGGGTGGCATTTTATGTCTAGCACTAGAAGTTTATGCCACACTCTTCAAACCACCTGAAGACTAAGCCTTTTCTGACACTGTTCACATGAAAAAAAAATCTGTATTTTTTGCTAGGAAATTAATTTAAACCCCCCAAACATTATATATTTTTTTTAAAGAAAACACCCTAGCAATTAAAATGGTGGGTGGTGCAATTTTTATGTCACATAGTACCCACGCAGCGATTTTCCAAACGCAATTTTTTTTACTTTTAATGCACAATATATACAATATACACAATATATTGGCCAATTATTTGGTACAATATAAAAGATGATGGTATGCCGAGTAAATAGATACCAAACATGACATGCTTTAAAACTGAGCATGCCCCGTGCAATGGCGACAAACTGCATACATTTTTAATATCCGTAGGCAACGTTTTAAAAGTGTTTACAAGCTACCATTTTAGATTTACAGAGGAGGTCTAATGTTTGAATTACTGTGCTTGATCTGACATTCACAGCGATACCTCACATGCGTGGTGCAACCGCTGTTTACATACCAGCACAGGGTCAAAGCTCACGCACAAGTGATTTATTTTTTTCTTTTACGTTATTTTGATTTTTAAATTATTTTTACACTGTACCTTTATTTTTTTTTGGATCACGTTTAATGCTATCACAGGGAATGCAAATATCCCCTAGAACTTCAATGGGCATTGTCATATATTCTTTTTTGATAACTCTGGGGTCTATCAGACTCTAGATATCTCCTCTGCCTTTACACTATCTAATCAAACCAAGGTCGGTGTGATCAGATGCTTTCCCAATTTACAAATGGCGCTGTTTATATCCTGTGAAACTGAAGTGATGAAATGCTCGTAGCTTCCGATTTTTTAGGCTATAGAGATGATTGGCACCATTCTGGTCTCCAATCAGCTCTATGGTCATCTGGCAGAAACAGCTGCATTCTCAGGTTTCCCCAATGGCACGGGCCTGCCTGAGATGGCTGTGGAAGGCAGCGGGGGGGGCCATCATCTCCCGCTGCTTGTTAAAGCGATCCTGCAGGTAATTAGTCACTAGGATTGCTTTTACATGAAAGCCGATCACCGGCTGAAAAAAATGATAGCAGGATGATGCCTGCAGCTGTAGGCATCATCCTGGTATAACCAAAGTCCAGTGATGTACCAGTACGTCGCTAGTCCTTGTTGGGTATATATGCTATGGTTTTTTTTTTTGTATGCAGCCTGTGGGCTGAATGAAAAAAAAAGAGAAGAAATCTCTACCAGAAAAAGTGTGTGGTATGCCCACCATTAGAATATATCGCCCTGTATCCACCCACTTCTAATGGTGTGCACACATTAAGTCACACAGTGCCGCATGCGCCAGTTCCAAGATTGTACAAATGTCTAAATAGTGCCACGCATGAATAAAAATTGTCCACATATAAGGAAAAAGAATGACACAAAGTCACAAACTATCTTGCCACTGCTCCCCATGTAGTCTGGGCATCCGGGGGGCTCCACGTGACTATCTCCACATGACCTCCACCTCACATAACATTCCTCACACTGAAGCCCCCTCAACACTCCACTCCTTCGACCTTACTACCATTGAGAAGGTCACCAAGGTCTTCTCTGAAGCCTGTCCCACCACCTGCCCCCTCGACCCTGTCCCCTCACAACTCCTACGACCTCCCTCCTCCACCATCCTACGCTCCCTCACCCACATCTTTAATCTCTCCCTCTCTTCTGGCGCATTCCCCTCCCCTCTGACGCACGCGCACATCACTCCCATACTTCCAAAGCCCTCCCTGGACCCCACTGACCCGAAAAAACCTTAGACCCATCTCCCTGCTGCCATTCACATCCAAACCCCTTGAGCGCTTAGTCTACAATCGCCTAAGCTCCCACCTCAACGACAACAACCTCCTCGATCCCCTACAGTCCGGTTTCCGTCCCCTTCACTCCACAAACCGCCTTACTCAAACTTTCCAACGACCTGCTAACCGCCAAAGCTAATGGCCACTATTCAGTGCTCCTACTCCTCGACCTCTCCGTGACTTTCGACACAGTCGACCACCCCCTCCTCCTCAAAAAAAACTACAGTCCCTTGGCCTCAGATATTCCGCTCTCTCCTGGCTCTCGTCCTACCTATCACAACGCTCCTTCAGCGTTACCTATAACGCTGTCAGGGATCCAGGTATGACCAGAGATGTGTGGACTGACACAGGGGAATGCAGGCTTCAAGTATGGTGTAAAAGTAATATAATTTATTTAAGGTTACACAATACACAGAACACACAGTGCAAAACCAAACCTTAAACTAGTCTCAATATGTGCGGGAACACAAGCGTAGTCAGGCAGGCCGGGTCGGTAACTATCGGGTAGACAAGGTACAAAGGAGCAGGCAGGAGAAAGGTCAGGAATAGCCGGGGTCGGTGCAGGCAGAGTTCTGGCAGAGTCAGTATCAAGCAGGAAGCAGATAGGATGCAGGTACAGGGGCTCATGGGGAACAACACCAAGGCACCGACTGCAGGCCTGGTCCTACTTAAATACACCTCCTGCAATCAGCCTCAGGTGATGGCTTGATTGCAGGAGTGAGACCATGGCTGCTGAAAGCCCCCCCTGGTAGGAGCTGGTACTGCAGCCCACAGAGCAAGTGAGCCACAGCACCACCAGTGGTGAGTCCATTCCTGATAGCTACCACCTCCCCCTCACTCCCCCTCTCTGTTGGGGTCCCTCAAGGCTCTGTCCTTGGGCCCCTTCTCCATCTACACCTCCTCCCTTGGCCAACTCATACACTCTCACGGCTTCAACTACCACCTCTATGCCGACGACACCCAAATCTATCTCTCGACCCCTCGCCTCACCCCTCAGTCTCCGCCCGAATCACAAGCCTACTGAATGAGATATCAGATTGGATGACGCTCCACTTCCTTAACCTTCTTAGCGGTAATCCCGAGTGTAGCTCGGGGTAAAATTTCTATACCAAGAGCGGTAACCCCGAGCTACACTCGGGCTTACCATGCGGCGTTGCTCAGGGGGTCCCTGCAGCACTTACCTTGTCCTTCGCTCCCGCGATGTGTCCCCTGCAGCGTCCCCAGCCATCTCCTCCGGCCGATGCCGGCATCCGGTTTCCGTGTTCCGGTCCCTGTGACATCGGGACGTATGGGCAGGAAATTTGAAATTTTTTAAAAATTTCATTTTTGCTGTCATTGCATTTCACATATATTTTGTTCCTACTGCTTTGTCCTGTGCTCTGCCTGCATTTTGAATGTTCTTTCTGCCTGGAAACTTAGAAAAGTCCATGGCGTCCAAAAAGCGTCCCTTTACTTCAAAAGCGGTTTTAGAACAGCGATCGTAAATCAGAACCACTTGCAGAATTGAGTGATGATTCGTGGGGAAATTCGTCATCAGACACTGAAAACGATTTTGCGACTTTGCTCAGCGATGTGCGAATTTGCCTCTGTATTTCAAATTTCAGTGTTTTTGGTTTGATTATATTATTGAATTAAATTATTATTATATTATTTTTTATGATTATTTATTAAATTATAATTTATGATTTTGTGTTTAAAATTTTATCCTACCCGGGATGTTTACTAGACTCTTGTTCGTACAGATTTTAGTGAGTTATTCCTAAAAATTACAGCCTACAATAAAAAACTACATATTTCCATGCAAAAAAATGGTACCGTTTTCAGCACAAAAAAATCGGAAAGAATCATACCGCCAAGGAGGTTAAACTAAACCTCTCCAAAACCGAGCTCTTAGTCTTCCCCCCAGCCCGCATACCACCCCCCACTGACTTCTCCATCACGCCCAACAATACCACCATCAGGCCCGCCCCGCAGGCCAGAGTAATTGGTGTCATTCTTGACTCCAATCTATCCTTCCAGGCCCAAGTCCAATCACTAACAAACTCATGCAGACTCCACCTCTGCAACATCGCCAAAATACGCATGTTCCTAACCCCAGAAACAACTAAGCAGCTCATCCACTCCCTCATCATATCACAACTCGACTACTGAAACTCCCTCCTCACTGGCCTGCCTCGCCACAGGCTATCCCCGCTTCAGTCGATCCTGAATACGGCAGCCAGACTCATCCCCCTTACCAACTGCTCCGTTTCCACCACCCCCTTCTGCCAATCCCTCCACTTGCTTCCGATTGCCCAACGGATCAAATTCAAAATCCTAACACTGACGTACAAAGCTGTCCATCATACTGCCCCAATCTACATCACCGACCTAATATCCAAGTACCACCCTACACGCACTCCCCGCTCCTCACAAGACCTCCTCCTCTCTAGTTTCCTAGTCTCCTCCTCCCATGCCCGCCTCCAGGACTTCTCCAGGGCGTCACCCATACTCTGGAACTCTCTACCCCAAACCATCAGACTATCACCTACTCTCCTCTCTTTTAGGCGCACCCTAAAAACCCACCTCTTCAGGGAAGCCTACCCCACCCCCTGCTAATTCCTGACCTCCTCCACTCTTCCTACCACTCCATCCCCCACAGCTATTTCTTCCTGTACCACTATCCCCTCCCTCCTAGATTGTAAGCTCCAAGGAGCAGGGCCCTTGAACCCCTCATGTATCGCATTGTATTGTTATTGTACTGTCGCATGTTCTGTCTTCCATTGTCATGTACAGCACTGAGCGAACTGTTGGCGCTTTATAAATACTGTATTATAATAATAATAATAAACTCCCTCGTAGATCCAAAACTTATAAGTATAGCCTGTTGCCCTCTCACAGGTCTTCTACATCTTGACCCCATATCTGGCACGCTGGGGAGAAATTGTTTGCATGCAAGGCGGCCAGAAAAATTAATGAGGGACTCATCAACGCAAATTTTTTGCTAGGGAGTATAGACATCTGCAAATTTTTGGTTAAGGTGGTTTACAAGTGACTGAATTTTGTAGAGCCGGTCAAATTCAGGGTCACCTCGAGGACGACAGAGTGTAAACAGTAGTCGTTGAAATTCATAAAACACATTATACTCTCATCTATGCCTGGTCATAGCAGCAGAGAACACTGATATAATGAATCGGGTCTGTGGACCAATACAACCACAATTCATTTTTTTTTAGTAATGCCCATGTTGAAAAATTTCAAATTCGGAAACCATAATGAGTTTCCATGCGAATGGTCTGGCAAGGTTTGAATTTGGGTTGGCGGTGATAAATTGTTGTGCATATAAATTGCTTTGATACACAATCAATGCATATGGATCTTCCGTGAAAAACCGCTCCAAAAAACAAAACAAAAAAAACACAACAAGGGGAGTAGTTAAATTTGCTGTTTCCACCTGAATTCCGGGTTGGGCAGTGAATGGGGGAAGTATGGGTGCTGCAGAATTTGTGGGCTGCCAATCAGGATTTGCAAGCACATCCAGAAGGATACTAGGGGCTCTACGGGCCTGTGTGAGAATTCTTGGTGGCTGAAGGACAATACTTGTGCTAGCCACCACACCAGCTTGTACTGCACTTATGGGACTTGCCACGTCACCAAGTGATACTGAAGAGCTGGTATGTGAAAGACCAGGATGTACTAGGGTGCTGGTGCTTGCCAGTTCACCAAAAGGTAGTGCGGCACTAGTACTGGCACTCTGCTACATAGGAGTCATCAAAATTTACCGGCAAGTGCAAACAGAGATCAGGCCTGATTATGCGAACACTGCGGTTTTGTGTGCAATGTATCAAGTGACCTACTGACACTGCACTTGCTGGGGGAGAAGGGGGGGTAAGCGTAGGGGCTAATTGAAGGTGCTGGCAGGCGCCGGGGCTGATCCTGCTAACACTGCGTTTTGTGGATACTATACTAAAGTGAATGCTGGTATAGTGCTGATCTGATCAAAGATATTGATCCGTTCAGACACTATACTAGCAATGGAGGTTTACTGTGTATGAGCGTGTTCCTGGCAATCAAGGGGTTAAATGTGATTACTGATGTACTGACTGGAAATCTGACGCTAACTGGAAAGGGGCGTGAAAACCATGGGAGCGC
This sequence comes from Staurois parvus, assembly GCF_062004578.1. Taxonomy (NCBI): domain Eukaryota; kingdom Metazoa; phylum Chordata; class Amphibia; order Anura; family Ranidae; genus Staurois; species Staurois parvus. Next base: position 107,481 of record NW_028319710.1, on the reverse strand, counting down.
AAATCACGTATATATACACATGATTTTGCGCATTCGTCCCACCCTGTAGCAGTATTTCTACTATAGGGCGGTCAGGAAGTGGTTACAAAAGCGGTTTGTGTTACTGCGCTACGTTATTTTAACTGACAATTGCACGGTCATGCAATGCTGCACCCAAATGAAATGTATGTCCTATTTTTCCCACGAATTGAGCTTTCTTTTGGTGGTATTTGATCGCCTGTGCAATTTTGAGGAAAAAAAAACATTTTGGACTTTTTGCTATAAAACATGTCTAGTAAAAATGTATATATTCTGCGACGTCTTTACTAAAAAAAAAAAAATCCCAATTTGTGTAAATAATTGGTTTATGTTAAAGTTATAGCGTTTACACATGGCGGTATAGATCCTGGAATTTTTTTTTTCTGCAGTGACACCAATACAGTGAAAAAAAAAAAAAGCACTGGGGCGCTTCACTGCAAGCATTCACTGTAAGCACACTGATCAGGATGGCTGTGCTCAGCCATCCCAAGCAGTGTGCCCAAACTGACAGGGAGGAGAGCTGCATTGTAAACAATGCAGCCCTCCTCTCTGTCGGTGTTTGCAGGTAATCTCCATCCGGGATCTGGTGATTGACACCCACAGCCACAATAGGCGGTGCGGGTAGGGCGGTCGCACGCACCGCCTACCCGGAAATGCAACACCACGTATATATATATGCGATTTTGCAGTGCAGAATCAGTGCAGCCCTGCCGCAGTATGAGGACTGTGGCTGGTCGGCAACCAGTGACTGCAGCTTGCTATGTGGGGCACCCGCTGCTCCGTGTGTCCACTCACACATAGAATGCATGACGGTAAAAAACCTTGAGCCTTTCAGAACCATGTTAACTTTGAGGCTGTTGTATGCACTAAAGGACATCACACATGATGCAACATGGCGGTACAATTAACTTCAGATCTAACAAACTAAAACTTCTGTGGTGAGCTAAAAACAAGCCATTCCTGTCTGATGCTGTTACAGGATCACTAAATAGAAAAACAAAAATATTCAAGCATAAATTAATGTTTCCAAAGTACTGTGTAGAGCTATTGCAAATTACTTGATGTGAACAGCTTAAAATAAATTAACTGCAGATTCCTTATGGGTACTACTCAACAATACAGCACAAAACATTTCCAGTAAACCTCTTTCAATAAACAAACTGAATGATGCATTACGTAAATATTACAGACAAATGAAGCAGGCTGGTCTTTTTGAGACTAGAATTAAACCACCCGTCTTAACGCTCACACAAATAAATTCACATTAACAAAAACAAAGCACGACTATAATAACTGCAACGCCTATATATAAATATATATTTGTATCCTGAACTTAATCACACATCGCGCTTACCTGCGCGATGTCCATGCCATCAATTCGCGTCTCCTCCATTTTGCTCTCTACACGTGTAACACTGCTCATAAGATAACACGCACAGACAGCTAAATTTCACTTCCGCTACTAACCGGAAGGTCAAAGTCGCTGAGGAAATTACGTCAAGTATCCGTTACCGCAGCTGTTAGCTGCAGTCCTTTAGCTGGATATGGAAATGTAGTGAGTGAAATAAACAGAACGCCAGAAAGCTCAGATTAAAGTTAGTAGGTACGGTGGTGGGTGGCTGCGTCCAGGGTAACACGTAGGCGAACTGTCCTTATTGCTAGGTCCAGGGCTGCAAATTATTTCTTGGGGGGGTCATCTCGCAGCTGAGCTGCATTTTTAACTCCCCCCCCAGGAGTTAAAATGGAGGGGGGAAGAGAGTGGAAGGAAGGGGAGAGTGGGGGGGGAGGAAGGAAAGGAGGGAAAGTGGTTGGCCCACTGCTATTACATGGTACGTGGGCCAATCACAGTGCACTGTACCATGTGATTAGCTGTAGGCAATCGCAGATCACTAGTAATCACAACTGTCATGAATGTAACCTACTCATGACAGTTAAAAAGGTTGCTGTTACAATGATCTCCATTGTAATAGCAGACAAAGTGGTTAAAAAAAATCCCTGGTTCTCACCTCAGGGTAGTACAGTGTTACTATAATGACACTTGACTTCTCTGATGAAAGTATGAAAAAGGGAATATTAGGGGAATGCATCTTCAACCTTACTGGAGTTAATTTGACAGAAAAAGAATTACAGGTTTTGGATAGAGGTTTAAAATTTCCCCCCCAAAAAAAGTTTAAACAAATTTGTTACCTATATAAGCATACAGAAATTCCTCAGAACTTATTTGAAAATATTATTCCATGAATCCAGCAGAGACCAATGTGCATCTACAAAATGATGATACATACACCCATCTTAGAAATAAATCTATTTTCAACCCAAAAATACAAGTTAGGCACATAGATATGTTAAAAAAATTAATGTGAAATGATTTGGAATAAAAAAAAATTATATGATCCGAACAATATCTTGGCAGTAATCAAAAAGCTAGAAAATAAGAATTTGCTTGTTTGCCCTGCCGATAAAGGGGGAGGGGGAGGGGGGGGGGGTGGTTCTAATATGGACAAAGGACCAATATAAAAAGCCATGGAAGATTTTTTAAATATTGAGGGGAAAACCCAGTAGACAATACAAGAAGGAACTGGAGAAAATTGTGAAAGAAGGTAGGAAAAAGGAATATTAAATGGTAAAGAGGAAAAATATTTAGTTCCTTCTACCTGTAGGATTCCAATTTTTTATTGTGTCCCAAAGATTCATAAATATAACAAAAACCCCCAGGGCAACCAATCTTAAATGGCAGACACTCCCTTACATTGGGATTGGGTCAACAAATTGATTACCATCTCCAACCAGTAGTTCAAGATATTGAAACAGAGGGCGTAAACGCCTAGCTCATTACCTTAAAAAAACATGTATTACAGAAATTAAGAGACCAAGATTATACTCACAAGACAAGTGAGCCTTTGCTCTGAGGAAGGAGATGGGGTCCCAAAACATGTCAGCATTTATCACCATCTTGTCTCCTTATGGAGGTGGAGAGCGGTCTACAATGTGTGTTTATGCAGTTACATGCCATTAGCTCACTTGTCTTTTGAGTATAATTTTTGTCTCTTAATTCCTGTCATAAATTGTTTTAAAGGTGATGTGCTAGGCGTTTGCACTTTCTCTGTTTTCATGTTTTGTGTAATGTTGGAATTCCTCGGTCTGAGGAGAACTGCGCTGCCAATTCTTTCCAGTCCTCATTGCGATAGGTCAATGTGACAATTGGCTCACACCAAGAGTGCATCTACCCATTTCTGAGCGCCAAAGTTTTAACTCTCTCTTTACATTAGTTCAAGATACTCAAGCATATTTGAAAGATACCAAACAAGTTTTGCAAATAGATCAAATTAATAGTAAAGAGGAAACCACCATGGTGACAGCAGACATGGCTTCTCTTTTTGCAAATATAGATCATGATAGAGCAATAGAGGCAAAAAAATGGGGTCTCAAAAATCAGAATTTAGATAGCAATCAAAAAATTAATCTTAAAATGTCTGAATTTGTCTTAAACTATTATTTTTGGTACCAGGGAAATTATTATATTTAAAACTCAGGCATAGCCATGGGTGCTAAATTTGCACCAAGCAATGCAAATCTCTACATGGCAAAATGGGAAGAGGAAGATGTAGGATCTAGAAGCCCCCAATTAAAATTATATTGGAGATTCATTGATGATCTCATAATGTTATGGGAAGGAGATCATAACGGCCTGATTCAATTCATAGTAGACATGAATAGAAACAATAAATGTATAAAATTAACCTGGGAAGAGAGCACAGCCAAAATACACTTTTTTAAATTTGGAACTTGAAAAATTAAAAGATCATATCAGAACAAAGATACTTTAAGAACACCAACAGAAATTCATATATCCCTATAACCAGCTGTCACTGTAAACCATTGTCGGTGAATGTGCCTAGAGGGCAATTCATACAAAAATAAATTTTACAGAGGGGGAGGATTATGAAACCCAATCTAATGTGATTGCAAAAAGATTTCAGGAGAAAGGATATGATGAATATATAGAAAGGGAGAGACAAGATATTAAGAAACTAAGGAGGAAGGATAAAAAGGAAAAACAAAGAACAGGTGGAAGTTATCTTGAATAATACACACAATAGAAAGGTTGAATAAATAATTAATAAACACTGGCAGATATTGAAATATGACAAGCCACGATTAATTTATAGAAATGCCCCAAATGTCAGAGATAAACTAGTGAAAAATGCCATAGATCTACCAACACAGCATACAGTGGCTTGAAAAAGTATACATACCCCTTGAAATTTACCACATTTTGTCATGTTACAACCAAAAAGATAAATGTATTTTATTGGGAATTTATGTGATAGACCAACACAAAGTGGCACATAATTGTGAAATGGAATGAAAATGATTTAAAACATTTTTTTACAAATAAATATCTGAAAAGTCACTACTTGTAGAGTGAAATTTTTGCCCATTCTTCTTTGCAAAGTAGCTCTCGCTCTGTCAGATTGGATAGTAAACAGCAGTTTTCAAGTCTTGCCACATATTCTCAATTGGATTTTGGTTTGGACTTTGACTGTGCCATTCTAACACATGAATATGCTTTGTTCTACACCATTCCATTGTACCTCTGGCTGTATGTTTAGAGTCGTTGTTCTTTTCTGCCACAAATAGCGTTTCAGGCCAAAAAGTTCAATTTGGGTCTCATCTGACTGGAGCACCTTCTTCCACGTTTGCTGTGTCCCCCACATGGCTTCTCAGAAACTGCAAATGGGACTTCTTATGGCTTTAAACAATGGCTTTCTTCTTGCCACTCTTCCATAAAGGCCAGATTTGTGGAATGCACAACTGATAGTTGTCTTGTGGATAGATTCTCCCACTTGAACTGTGGATCTCTGCAGCTCCTCCAGAGTTACCATGGGCCTCTTGACTGCTTCTCCGATTCATGCTTTCCTTGCCCGTCCTGTCAGTTTTGGTGAACAGCCATGTCTTGGTAGGTTTCCAGTTGTGCCATACTCTTTCCATTTTTGGATGATGGATTGAACAATACTCTGAGATGTTCAGAGATCAGGATATTTTTTTTTTATAGCTTAAAGGGGAGTTCCACCTGAAAAAATAAATAAATAAAAGACAGCAGCTACAAAAACTGTAGTTGCTGACTCTTAAAATAAAGACACTTGCCTGTTCCTCGGTCCAGCAGTGTCCTCATTACCGCTGGTTTCACCGGCCATCTTCTCTCCCTGGTGCCGACATCTTCAGTGTGGGTACCCAGCTGTGACAGCTTGTGCTAGAAGCGCTGCGCTTTGTGAATGGCCCCGTAGTCTTCTGGGACCTGTCACGTATCCCAGAAGACTTCGGGGAAGAAGGGGGGGGGGGGGGGGGGACAACTTTCGCTTCCGATCGCCTAGGCATAAAAAGGAGATATAAAGAACATAATTTATCGAAGCATTTTCCTATGTGCCATAATAAAAACCCTGCAGGACTTTTGGGGCATTGAAAAGTTCAAAAAGAAATGTTGGGGTAGCAATATGATCAAAAAACGCAGCAAAAAAGAATATTTGTGGATATATGAACTCAGTTCCTTTAGCACTTGTGGGTGTCTAAACAAGGAGTTTGACCTAAATTGTTTTATAAATGATTATTGAGCGTAATAGGGGGATGTACATTCTATTTTATATAACTTTAGTACAGTATTCAATACATTTTATTGCAAATGTTAAATATTTTACAAAAATTATGAATAGATTGGATAGGATGGAATATAAGAACCCATTTATACAGCACATTTAGAAATAATAGGTTATTTGTAATCTTTAATTATAGGTAATTACTAGCAGAATGGTAGAAATTATAAAATTATATACATGCATATATTATCTTGTTGGCATTAACTCTGAGGTTTGGGAGTAAAAGGACTTGTTATCATGGTATATTGTAATAGGAACATTTAAACTACAGGGGGACTGATGACTAAAGTTTGGGAAATCTGTATTTATAAATCTGTACGGATCAGGATATGATATCATGAAGTGGATCCACAGCAAAATGGTGCCAAGATTATGTTATGGATGGATCCATAGAATACCAGAGAATGATGTATAACAACATATCTAAAGGGGATCTATGACAAAATGGCACTAGTAGGGACATATATCAGTTAACTGTATCATCCAATAAAATCCCTCTGAGTAAGTTAAGTGATCGGTGACAAAATGCTGTCAGGATTTCATGAGGCAAGTTTCCTGTATGCTGTATTGCACAAAGGCGAAGGTTTTGAATGGCAGTTTTGGTTCATTAACCTCTTGCCGACCGCGCATAGCCGAATGACGGCTTCACCGCGGCCGGCCAGTTCTGAGTGGACGTCATATGACGTCCTCCCAGAACGCGCTCTCCTGCGCGCCCCAGGGGGCGCGCACCCGGCGATCTCCGTGATCGCTGTGTCCTACGGACACAGCTGATCACGTGATGTGGTGAAAGGCCGATCCCACCAGCCTTTTACCACGTGATCAGCGGTGTCCAATGACACGCTGATCACAGGGAAATGCAAGTGCCGGTTCTCGGCTGCACTTTCCTCACGCTGTCAGATCGTGAGGAAAGTACTGCCGAGAACCGGCAGTTGTCAGAGCGGGGATCGGCACCGATCATCAGGGCACTGATGATCAGTGCCCTGATGATCGGTGCCCAGCAGTGACACCCGCAAGTTCCGCCCAGCAGTGCGCCCACTAGCCCCGCCCACCCGTTCCCAGCAGTGCCCCTACCTGTGCCCAGCAGTGCCCCCACCTGTGCCACTCTGCAGTGCCACCTACCTGTGCCCAGAAGTGCCACCTACATGTGCCCAGCAGTGCCACCCACCTGTGCCCACCAGTGCCACCCACCTGTGCCCACCAGTGCCACCCACCTGTGCCCGCCCACCAGTGCCACCCACCAGTGCAGCCCAGCAGTGCTGCCAGTCAGTGCCCAGGGGTTGTGCCAGTCAGTGCCGCCAGTCAGTGCCCAGAAGTGATGCCAGTCAGTGCCGTCTATCAGTACCCATCATCAGTGTCACCTATCAGTGCCGCCTATCAGTGCTGCATATCAGTGCCGCCTATCCGTGACCCCTAATTAGTGCAGTCTATCAGTGCCGCCTATCCGTGCCACCTCATTAGTACTGCCTATCAGTGCCCTTTAGTGCTGCCTATCAGTGCCCATCAGTGCCGCCTATCAGTGCCCATCAGTGCCGCCTCATCAACGCAAATCAGTGAAGGAGAAAAAATACCTGTTTGAAAAATTTTGTAAAAGAAACAAATAAACTTTTTTTTTTTTTTCAAATTTTTTGCACTTTTTTTAATTTATAGCGCAAAAAGTAAAGTGCCCAGTGGCGATTAAATACCACCAAAAGAAAGCTCTATTTGTGAGAAAAAAATGGTCAAAATTTCATATGGGTACAATGTTGCATGACCGCGCAATTGTCAATCAAAGTGCGGCAGCGCTGAAAGCTGAAAATTGGCCTGGTAAGGAAGGGGGTATAAGTGCCTGGTACGCAAGTGGTTAAGAGAGACTATATTTTTAAGTTTTAATTTGGCAATTTGAGAAATAAAGATTTAAAGGGATAAAGCACTATTGCGCTTTCTCTGACTCTTGCATGTGGTTGAGTGGGGTAGAAGACTGGAGAGTGCCTAAGGAAAAGGATATTTGTTACTGCTGATGCTAATAAGCTGTAGATTTGAGTAACAAGGCGAGGGACTGATGGAGTGGGCATGATCGCAAGTGAAAACCCTAAATTGTATGATAATGCCGCATGTGTTTTACAGTTTTTTGTGAGTAGTAGTCTGCACATAGATATTGCCCAATTAAGTTTAAGAATAAGACACTATGTACATACTCTTTTTTGGTATGGTAAATGAGCGAAAGAAAGAAGAATTTAAAGGGACAGAACCAGATTGAGAAGCAAACTAAGTAGTTTAAAGCTGACAAAAAAGAAAGTGACCATGTGACGGCACATCTGGTGGAGTTGTCACAGATTGCATGATTATTATACAGTATTTATATACCGCTAAAAGGTTTGCTCAGCGCTGTACATTATAGTGGGGGACAGAACATGAGACAATACAGTAACAAAACAAAACACGAGGGGTTCAAGGGCCCTGCTCTTTTGAGCTTACAATCTAGGAGGGAGGGGATAGTGGTACAGGAGTGGCTGTGGGGGGATGGAGTGGAGGAGATTGGCTGTTAGGTGAGGGCAGGGTAGGCTTCCCTGAAGAGATGGGTTTTCAGGGTGCGCCTAAAGGTGAGGAGGGTCGGTGACAGTCCGATGGATTGGGGTAGTGAGTTCCAGAGGATGGGGGAAGTCCTGGAGAAGTCCTGCAGTCGGGCGTGGGAGGTGGAGACCAGGGAGCTAGAAAGTAGGAGGTCTTGTGAAGAGCGAAGATTACGGGTTGGGTGGTATTTGGGTATCAGGTTGGTGACGTAGTTTGGGGCAGCATTATGAATGGCTTTGTATGTCTATGTTAGTAGTTTGAATTTAATGCATTGGGCAATCGGGAGCCAGTGGAGGGAATGACAGAGGGGGGTGGCAGAAGCGGAGTGGTTGGTAGGGTGGATAAGTCTGGCCGCTGAGTTCAGGATAGACTGAAGCGGGGATAGTCTGCGATGAGGTAGGCTGGTGAGAAGGGACTTGCAGTAGTCCAGACGTGAGATAATAAGGGAGTGAACGAGTTGTTTAGTAGTGTCTGGGGTTAGGAACAAACATATTTTGGAGATGTTGCGGATAAAGGAACAGTGGTTTTTAATTTGAGTAGAATCTGTAAAGAGCATATTATTACTTTAAGGATAAGGTATGAAGGGGCGTGGCAAAGCACAGCATGTGAAAAGAAGTCTCTCACAGAGCTCCAACCACCTGTCTTCCAGAAATCCTTCCACAAGCCTGCAGACTCCTGATCCTCCGGTCCGCTTTTCAGGCTGACAGCGGACGATGATGACATGCAAAGGGAAGGAGGCAGCGATTGATGCAGAACAGCCAACATGGCACCTAATCTTCTCTTCCTCAGACAGGTCCAAGGTGGGGACAGGTAAGCCCAACAAGACCACTCATCCTGGGTGGAAAGACCAGCCCAGAGATATCCTCTATTATGCCAAGAAGCTGCGTAGATCTGAAGCCACCTCCTCCTCCACAGAAATGCAATTTAAAACAAGCCAAGTTTGTTAAACAATGTTTGCAAAAAATGTAACTAAAGTATGCCATGCTTTATCCTGCGAGATCATGGCTAGAGGCCAAGCACACTTCAACAGCTACCAATGCCTCCAACTGGCTGGATGAAAATGAAAGATTGCTCTGTCAATGCCCAGTTCCTGAGGCAGAGGATTGATTCTTCCTATGTGCTGTCATCTAATACGTATACTGCCCTTGACCCTATATGACTGTGCGCTTTGTCATAAGTGCCCAGGCTGGGGGCCATTAACCATTGTGTCTACAATATGATTAAAGCTCTGTGTATGCTAAAGTATATATGCCAGTAGACATTAGAGAAGTACAGGAAGTGTGCGGTTTAGATTTGCCTTGCTTTCCTCCTTTTACACCCGAAAGAAACTGTATATTTCCCAATGCTGTCCAGTTGGCAGCATACAAAGGCATCTACTGTGAGTACATAATGACAGTGTGTGGCAGCAAACGGCTTGTGGGAATTTTTCTTTCATTTATTGGGACCTGTTGTCCATGTCTTGTCTTCTACCTATGTTGCATACCATCTTAGACAATTGCAATACAGTAACATCATATTGCCTGCTATGGGACGACTGTGGTCAATACCCTTATCCCCATGTTCAGGACTCCCTTTATGCCATCAGATTTTCTCTCAATGTTGCTAGGAACATCCCTTGGCCAGTACTTGTGGGGCGGAAGCCCTGAGTCCTATGTTCCGGCTGCCACAGTACTATCTGATAGCACCATGACAACTATTTAAATTATCTCATGGAACGTGAAGAGGTATTTATGACCCCCCGAAAATATCCATGATTCTTACCTCAATGTGTAAACACCAACCTGCTATCCAGGCCTACAGAAAACCCACCTAAGGACACTCTGAATTGCCTTAATCATTCCTGGGCAGGCTGGGCATATCACTCCACTCAGCACATTTTCTAGAGGTGTGAGTGTGCTGATCCACTGCTCCCCTTGATATTCAGAAAATTGTCTTGTGTTGACTCTAAAGGACGCAGTTTTTATTTGCATTGTAGGCTGTACTCCTTTTCATACATTCTAGCGAGTGTCTACATTCCATCGCCTTTTAGTGAAGATGTGTTGCACACACTCTTTGTTTACCTAGCAAGAAAGCCTGCAGCTCCATTCCTAGTCTGATTTCAACAGCTATCAAGATCCCAGTTTGGAGACACCCACCTATCCCTCCTAATAAATGGCCCCCAGGGGGTACTGGACTCTCACATTACTTAGCTGAAATCATGTGGATAGACATGTGGTATTTGAAATATCCACGGGAAAGACAATTTTCTTGCTTCTCAAAAACCCACCTTTCGCTTTCCAAAACATTCCGTAGCCCTGATGGTAACTTTTAGCAAGTACCTAACCTGTGGAGTGTCAAACCACTCACTACTTATTTAACTTTGGACCTCACCCTCTGCTAATTTGCTCAAAGCCCCTTTGAAACTAAATGCCTTCTGGCTACACCTTTTCCGTAATCATGAAAGGGTGGACACGCAGATTAGAGTTCTTCAGCTCACACGCACCGCATGCAGACCCCATGACAGTCTGGGTAACTTTTAAGGCACTCCTACGTGGAGTATGTATCACAGAAATTGCAGTGGTTAAAAGCGCTAAGGAATGAGAACATTAAGTGGAACAGCAGGTGATACAATTGCAAAGGAAATACATAGACTCACCGTCTGTGGGAGCCAGGGAGGAATGGATGGCAGCCCAGAATGTGAATAATCACATGCTTTCCTCTAGGAGTTAGTTGCATTTTACTCCGAGCTATATAGCTCACAACAGACATTTACGGAAGACTACTTGGATTGGTATCTGCGGAATATTACTCTTCCCACCTTATTTACATCCCACAGACGCCTCCTAGGTTCCCCAATTGCAATAGAAGTGCAACAGGCTGCCAGTTCTTTTCCCGCTCATAAGGCACCTGGGGGTAATGAATTACCCATGGAGATATAAACAAAATATGCAAATACTATTTTGCCCCATTTACTTGGGGTGTGTCAGGGAATGGGAAGATCACCACAGCGATCGAATCTGCACATGCGTAGAATCCTGACAAAACGTACAGGCAGGCGGGCACTAGGACCCAGGTGCGCCTGTCACCAATGACGGCACCGGGCAAGCACTAGGACCCAGGAGCGCCTGTCAGGAGTCAGGCGGGCTATTTACACCCGGCTGTTGCAATGCTCAAATGCCGTATGGTCTTACTTGTTTTCCTGAAGTTCCTAATTGTAGATTGTTTTGTTGCCAACCCTGCCTGACCCTGATTTGCTGTCCATCTCCTGCTCTGATCCCTGGCTTGTCTGACCATTCTCCTGCTTAACCATGTACGTTCTGACCTCCTGTTAACGAACCCGGCTTGTGACCTGTTTATCCCTCTGCCTGCTGATTTTGTACTACGCCGCCACCACTGTTACCGACTCGGCCTGCCCGACGCTGCTCCTGTTACCTCCTCACATCAGACTCTCACCTGCTATACACCTCCCAACGGTGCTTCTACCACAGCTGGGTGAACTCAGGGGCCGCGACCTGGTCTCGGCCTGCTCCAAGTCCATCCCCACCATCAGGGGCCCTGGTGAACAAGCAGGTCGCAGCTTATATTCCGTGCCTTGGGGTAATCCGGTCTGTGGAGTGCTATAGAGTCTACCGCGGTTGGATCCCTGACAGAACCATACGGCCATGTCAGAGTCTGGAGGAGGACCTTCACCCTGGGAAGAGATGTGCCAACACCTGGCGGCACTCACACGAGCATTGAAGACCCTGGAAGAGGGATACAAGCACCTGGAGGGACAGGTCCAGAGCTTGGCCGCACCGGCACCCACTTCAGGCACAGTGGGTACGCCTCCAGCTACGGGTTCAGCGGGGCCTGCCACTGGAGCAGCATTTACTATCCCTCCGCCACAGCCAAGAGTACCGACCCCTGAGCGGTTCAATGGGGACCGAGGGAAGTTCAGAGCCTTCAAAAACTCCTACCAGCTGTACTTTGACCTGCAACCCCAGACCTTCTCTTCCGAATCGGTGAAGGTGGGATTTGTTATATCCTTGCTGCAGGGTGAACCCCAGGGATGGGCTCATCGCCTGATGGAGGCCCACCACCCGCACTTGAGTACTGTTGCCACCTTCTTTAAGGCATTGGCACAGTTGTACGATGACCCGCACCGAGCTGCCTCGGCTGAGGCAGCTCTCTATTCCTTACAACAGGGACGCCGGGCAGCAGAGGACTATGCCGCTGAGTTCAGGCGATGGAGTGGAGATACACAGTGGAATGATGCAGCCTTACGCCACCAGTTCCGGTTGGGACTGTCAGAACCATTGAAGGACGAGTTGGCGAGAATAGGAGTCCCAGACTCCTTGGAGGGTCTAATCGATCGGGCCATCCAAATCGATCGCCGACTGCGGGAAAGGAGACAGGAGAGGTCCAACAAGGGGCAGAGAACCTCATGGATGCTGCCAAGAGTACCAGTCATGCCAAGGGTCAGTGTCGGCAATCGGAGCCCAGAGCCATCAGAGGGGGCCGATCCTATGCAACTCGGATTGATGCGGCCTACTCTTTCTACCGAGGAACGACAGAGGCGTCGGGCAAACAACCTGTGTCTGTACTGCGGAGCAGCGGGTCATATGGTGCGTTCCTGTCCGGAGGAATACTGTAAGTCCTCCTCTATTTCTTCTAATATATCTACTGTGTGCGCAGGCAACCCCACTTACTTGGCTGTACCTGTGTCCTTTCAGCTCCCCAGAGGAAGCATACAGGTGATGGCTATTATTGACTCCGAGGCCTGTAGTTGCTTTGTCGATCTCGGTTTCGCTACCCAGCATCAGATACCGTTACTCGCCAAAGAACATGGGGTGAATATTTTCCTGGCGGATGGGTCTCGAATAAAATCGGGGACGGTAGATCGGGAGACCCCTCCTATACACACCACGGTGGCGGGATATCACCAGGAGCTTCTCCGCTTGGACGCCATCGCGTCCCCCCTATTTCCAGTTATTCTGGGGCTCCCTTGGCTACGAGCTCATGACCCCCAAATTGACTGGAAGACTGAGTCAGTCCAGTTCCACTCACGATACTGTCAGGAACATTGTCTACCTAGGGCATCACTAGATACACCGGCCCTGTTTGCTGTAAGCCCTGAGGCTGAGTTAGCTCAAATGGTGCCTGCGGCCTTCCACCAATTCCTGGATGTGTTTAGTCCACGGGGGGCAGAGGCTCTTCCCCCACATCGGGCATATGATTGCCCCATCGATCTGCTCCCAGGCTCCGAGATCCCTTTCAGCCGCATTTTCCCACTATCTGAATGGGAACTAGGAGCACTAAAAGAGTACATAGACGAGAGCCTCCGGAAGGGATTTATCCGCCCTTCCACATCACCGGCCGGGGCAGGGATTTTCTTTGTTGAGAAGGACGGGTCCCTGAGACCTTGTGTTGACTACAGGGACCTTAATAAGATTACGGTTAAGAACCGCTACCCCCTTCCTTTGGTCCCAGAGTTGTTTCAGAGGTTGAAAACGGCATCCATCTTTTCCAAGTTGGACCTCAGAGGTGCCTATAACTTGGTTCGGATACGTGAGGGGGACGAGTGGAAAACGGCGTTCCGCACTCGTTTCTGACATTTTGAGTGTCTAGTCATGCCTTTTGGGCTATGTAATGCACCAGCTACCTTCCAGCACTTTGTCAATGACATTTTTAGGGATTTCCTGGATATTTTTGTCATTGTCTATTTGGATGATATCTTGATATTTTCCTCATCTCTGGAAGCACATCGGGGACATGTTAAGAGTGTACTGGACCGTCTCCGTCAGCATGGCCTCTATGCTAAAGCCGAGAAATGCTGCTTTGAGCAGGAAAGCATTTCATTTCTTGGTCTAATAATCTCCACCATGGGAATCGCTATGGACCCACAAAAAATCTCGGCCATCCTGAAATGGCCTGCCCCCACGGATAAGAAGGGAGTTTAGAGATTCATTGGGTTTGCCAATTTTTATAGAAAATTCATAATAAACTTTTCAGGCCTGGTAGCGCCCATTACCCAGCTCACCAAGGTAGGAGTATATTTTCAGTGGACTCCAGCTGCACAGGCAGCTTTTGAGGCATTGAAAAAGCTGTTCACAACGGCTCCCATTCTGAGCCACCCTGATGCATCACTGCCCTACATACTAGAGGTAGACGCATCGGAAGTGGCTGTAGGAGCGGTATTGTCACAGAGGGTAGGGGCCAAGGAGCTAATGCATCCAGTGGCTTTCTTTTCCAGGAAGCTATCCCCTTCAGAAAGGAATTACGATATTGGGGATAGGGAGTTACTGGCCATTAAGACTGCTCTGGAGGAATGGCGACATCTGCTAGAGGGGGCCCTACACCCCATTCTGGTCTATACTGACCACAAAAACCTTAAAACAGCCAAACGCCTCCGTTCACGCCAGGCCAGATGGGCACTGTTTTTCACGAGATTTAATCTCCACATAACGTATCGTCCTGGATCAAAGAACATTAAGCCTGATGCTCTTTCTCGGATGTTTGAGGATCCTAGAGAGCTGCCCCAGCCAGACACCATCCTGCCGGCAGGTAGCTTTCTATTGCTGTAGTCAAAACTATTGTCTAAATTGCAGGCTGCTTCCAACTGGGTTCCTGACCTGCCTGGAACCCGGCTGAACAAGGAGGGTCTTTTTTGGAGGGGGGAAACAGATCGTGGTACCCAAGGAGGTCCAGTCCCTGGTGTTAGGTTTCTGCCATGACTATCCCCCAGCGGGACACTTCGGGATACATAAGACCTTAGATCTGACACGACGTACATTTTGGTGGCCAAACATGGCCAAGGACTGTGAAGCCTACGTGAAATCTTGCCCCATCTGTAACCAAAATAAACCCACCAGAGACAAGGCCTGGGGCCTATTGAAACCTTTACCAATACCTGACGGACCCTGGAGTATGATCTCTTTAGATTTTATTGTTGAATTGCCACCCTCCCGAGATCACACTGTGATGTTTGTGGTAGTGGACCGCCTTTCTAAAATGGCCCATTTTCTTCCACTAGCCAAGACACCATCGGCCTCCGAAACAGCCCAAGTATTCATTAAAGAGATTGTGAGGGTTCACGGAGTGCCAAAAGATATTGTCTCGGACTGGGGAGTGCAGTTTACTTCCAGATTCTGGAAAGCGTTATGTGAGGGGCTGGATATTAAGTTATCTTTCTCGTCAGCATATCACCCCCAGACAAACGGGCAGACAGAGTGAACCAATCAGACGCTTGCGCAATATCTGAGATGCTATACATCTTTTCTACAGGATGACTGGCTGACACTTCTACACATGGTGCAATTCGCATATAATAATGCAAATCATTCCGCCACCAACCAATCTCCATTCTTCGCTAATTATGAGTTCCATCCTACCTTCCTGCCAGACCTGGTTCCTGAGAACTCATTCCTGGCAGCCCAGGACACCTTAGAATTCTTCACTACCTATAACAAGCTATTACAGGAAACAATGGCTAAGGCCCAAGAAGACAGTAAAAGGTTCTGTGACAGGAGGAGAAAGGGAGAATTGGTTATACACCCTGGGGATCGGGTTTGGTTATCAACGGTCAACCTAAAACTGACTTGCCCATCCAGAAAATTGGCACCCAAATTTGTGGGGCGCTTCCAAGTAGAGCGCAAGATTAATGAAGTAGCGTTTAAACTGGCTCTCCCTGAATCTCTCAAGATACATCCAGTCTTCCATGTATCATTAGAACCTGCAGTTCCAGATCCCTTTTTAGACCGCAGGTCTAGACCTCCAGAAGCCATAGATATCAACGAGAAGGAAGAATTCGAGCTGGAAGCAATTTTGGATTGTAGGAGGAGGGGTGGTCAGATACAATATTTAATCAAGTGGAAAGGCTATGGGCCGGAGGAAATCTCATGGGAACCTGCCCAGAATATCCTTGCCCCCAGCTTAATGCGGGAATTCCTACGTAACCAGCCTCAAAGGAGGAATCGGGTGGGCATCCGGAGGCTGCCCGTAAGGGGGGGCAATGTCAGGGAATGGTAAGATCGCCGCGGCAATCGAATCTGCACATGCGTAGAATCCTGACAAAACATACAGGCAGGCGGGCACTAGGACCCAGGCGCGCCTGTCAACAATGACGGCGCCGGGCAAGCACTAGGACCCAGGTGCGCCTGTCAGGAGTCGGGTGGGCTATTTAAACCCGGCTCTTGCAATGCTCAAATGCCATATGGTCTTACCTGTTTTCCTGAAGTTCCTGATTGTAGATTGTTTTGTTGCTGACCCTGCCTGACTCTGATTTGCTGTCCGTCTCCTGCTCTGATCCCTGGCTTGTCTGACCATTCTCCTGCTTAACCCTGTACGTTCTGACCTCCTGTTAACGAACCCGGCTTGTGACCCGTTTATCCCTCTGCCTGCTGATTTTGTACTACGCCGCCACCACTGTTACTGACCCGGCTTGCCCGACGCTGCTCCTGTTACCTCCTCACATCAGACTCTCACCTGCTATACACCTCCAATGGTGCTTCTACTACAGCTGGGTGAACCCAGGGGCCGCGACCTGGTCTCGGCCTGCTCCAAGTCCATCCCCACCATCAGGGGCCCTGGTGAACAAGCAGGTTGGAGCTTAGATTCCGCGCCTTGGGGGAATCCGGTCTGTGGAGTGCTAGAGGCGATCGCGGTTGGATCCCTGACAGGGTGTTTAATGCTGCAACTGTTTTGCTATTGAAACCTGACCAGAGTTTGTATAGGCCAATCTCACTTCTTCAATCAGATGTTAAATTTAACTAAAAGGCAAAACTTTTTTTTTTTTTTTAATTTTGGATAGAGTGGAGATGGATTAGAACACCTGCTTTTGTTTTTATTGCAGTCTCTGCCACTGTTAAGGAGATTCACCCCATTTGTCCTTTTTACCATTGTCATTGAAAGTAAAAAAACCCAAATTTTGGGTTGTCCTCAGAAAAGTAATGAAGGGGAACTTATACAATGGGGACACTAGTTCTGGTGACCTGGGGGTCCCCAAGGAATTCTCTTAATTTGCAGGAATTTTCTCTCACTTGTGAAGGTGATGCTCCTCAATGAGATGAAGATGGCAAAAAATAAACTGACAGGGGTTATAACTTTCCCTTACTCTGTCCAAAATGGAAAGGAAAAAAAAAAGTTTTGCCTATAGTTCTAATTTAAGATATTAGCAAAAGTACTGACACTTGGGTGGAACAAGGTTATATCTGATGTCATCCACCCAGACAAGGCGAGATTTATGCCCACTAAATCTACAGCCATCAACCTGAGGAGGCGGTTTGTAAATATGCAAACCCCTTCTGACAATATGGGTCAGAAGGCCTTGTTATCCCTCGACGCTGCCAAAGCTTTTGACAGCGTCAAGTGGAGATACTTATGGGCAGTGCTAGCCAGGTTTGGGGACAATTTTATTTTTCAAGTCCAGCTCCTTTATCACAGCCCCCAAGCAGTTATTTGGGAAGCAGGTACGATATCTCATCCTTTTCAGCTATAGCTATAGAGCCTCTTGTGGTTCTGATCTGAGCACATCCAGGCATTGTGGGTTTCTGTTATGGTGATTTCCAAAACAAAATTCTGCTTTATGTAGATGATTTGCTGCTAATGCTGAAGGACACCACACCCTCCCTACAGGAAGAAATGCATGCTGTCTCAAACTTTTGTAGTTTCTGTGGCTTAAAAATTAATTGGAGTAAGTCATCCCTGATGCTCCTGGATGGGGATACAGATCAGGCCACAACTCCTTTCTGCTGAACTCTAACTACTACTTCCTTTAAATACATAGCTATTTTAATTACTCCAGATCTAACGGCCTATTGCTGTAATAACATAGGCCCCCTTCTCAACTGTTTTAGACAAAACAAAGATTTGGAACAAATATATTATAGACTCTAACTTTCCCTCCGAAAAGTATCACTCTCACCCTTGAAAGTGTAAACAAAATACAAATAATATCTTTCCGATACTCCCTCATCCACCCCCACCAGTGTAAAACATAAACCAACTAAATGTCCACATATAAGTCCAAAATAAAGTGCTTTTCAATAAATGGTGCTTTTCAAACGTTGAGGAATATTCCACTTTGCTGAATTTCAGTCCAGGACCTCAAATCAGGATACCTCAAAAAAATATAAACTCAATATAGTGTATTATCATTACAACAGAACACTCGTGAGAACTAAAGGTGATCCTCCTGGACTCCCACCCGTGATAAAAAAACACTCCAAAATGTGATACAGTGCAACACTCCACACCAGTGTTACCATCAAAATAAACTAAATCCCATTATCCTCTGATAAAACCATGCATCCAAATGAGATAGTGCCATCTCTCTTATAATATAAATACTATTACCCTCTTTCAATGTAGACCAAGCAAAAAACTCCTTCAAGGCAGTCCCGAGTTTCCCCTTCTTCGGAAGCTTCTAATTGCTTCCAATCCACCTTCCCAGTTCCTCAATAGGGGGCAGATAATACAAGACTCAATGAAGTATATATAAAAGGATTTTACAAATTTATTCGTAGCTTACATAGAAGACGCCAACGTCCATCCTCTCCCACAGTCCATACAGCTGAATTCCAGTGTTCAAGATGGCCGTGCCGCTCCTTCCGGTTTGAGATTGTATTGTACGTCCTTACGTCCTTGACGCGTTTCGTCACTTCCGACTTGTTCACAAGACCCTTGTGAACAAGTCGGAAGTGACGAAACGCGTCAAGGACGTAAGGACGTACAATACAATCTCAAACCGGAAGGAGCGGCACGGCCATCTTGAACACTGGAATTCAGCTGTATGGACTGTGGGAGAGGATGGACGTTGGCGTCTTCTATGTAAGCTACGAATAAATTTGTAAAATCCTTTTATATATACTTCATTGAGTCTTGTATTATCTGCCCCCTATTGAGGAACTGGGAAGGTGGATTGGAAGCAATTAGAAGCTTCCAAAGAAGGGGAAACTCGGGACTGCCTTGAAGGAGTTTTTTGCTTGGTCTACATTGAAAGAGGGTAATAGTATTTATATTATAAGAGAGATGGCACTATTACCCTCTTTCAATGTAGACCAAGCAAAAAACTCCTTCAAGGCAGTCCCGAGTTTCCCCTTCTTTGGAAGCTTCTAATTGCTTCCAATCCACCTTCCCAGTTCCTCAATAGGGGGCAGATAATACAAGACTCAATGAAGTATATATAAAAGGATTTTACAAATTTATTCGTAGCTTACATAGAAGACGCCAACGTCCATCCTCTCCCACAGTCCATACAGCTGAATTCCAGTGTTCAAGATGGCCGTGCCGCTCCTTCCGGTTTGAGATTGTATTGTACGTCCTTACGTCCTTGACGCGTTTCGTCACTTCCGACTTGTTCACAAGGGTCTTGTGAACAAGTCGGAAGTGACGAAACGCGTCAAGGACGTAAGGACGTACAATACAATCTCAAACCGGAAGGAGCGGCACGGCCATCTTGAACACTGGAATTCAGCTGTATGGACTGTGGGAGAGGATGGACGTTGGCGTCTTCTATGTAAGCTACGAATAAATTTGTAAAATCCTTTTATATATACTTCATTGAGTCTTGTATTATCTGCCCCCTATTGAGGAACTGGGAAGGTGGATTGGAAGCAATTAGAAGCTTCCGAAGAAGGGGAAACTCGGGACTGCCTTGAAGGAGTTTTTTGCTTGGTCTACATTGAAAGAGGGTAATAGTATTTATATTATAAGAGAGATGGCACTATCTCATTTGGATGCATGGTTTTATCAGAGGATAATGGGATTTAGTTTATTTTGATGGTAACACTGGTGTGGAGTGTTGCACTGTATCACATTTTGGAGTGTTTTTTTATCACGGGTGGGAGTCCAGGAGGATCACCTTTAGTTCTCACGAGTGTTCTGTTGTAATGATAATACACTATATTGAGTTTATATTTTTTTGAGGTATCCTGATTTGAGGTCCTGGACTGAAATTCAGCGAAGTGGAATATTCCTCAACGTTTGAAAAGCACCATTTATTGAAAAGCACTTTATTTTGGACTTATATGTGGACATTTAGTTGGTTTATGTTTTACACTGGTGGGGGTAGATGAGGGAGTATCGGAAAGATATTATTTGTATAAAGATTTGGAACATTTTAAATGTATCCCTTTATGGAAAAACGAATATAATTAAAATGATATTCATGGTGCAGCTATATCTTTTACACAAAACCCCAGTCGTCATTCCCTTGAAAACTTTCAGAGTAATTAATTCCATTTTTCATAAGCTGCTATTTAACGACAGATGTAGAATAAAACTGGAGCAGCTCCAGAGACCTAAAGATGGGGGGGAGCGGGGGTTGGCTCTGCCAGACCCATGGATTTATTACCCATTACCAGCTATTATTATTACCAGCTTTAGCATACTGTATGGTTGATGGGCTGTCTAGTGCTGATAACCTTCGTGGCCCAACTACTACTTAAAATTTTGTTACAATATACTGGAGCAACAGAACATGTGCTCTGGGTTAACCTTCAGCAAGCCCAATTCACTGTTCCCTAATTATGCACTTCAACAAAAAATTTGGAACAAGACCAAACAACTCCAAAAGGTTATGGGATTCACTGGGTTCAGCCTGATATGGCACAATGGCAACTATGCTTAACTAAATAGGTTGCAATTTGGTAAACGATGGTGTCAGGAATGGACTTGCCAGTAATGGTGGGACTCAGCTGCCTTGTGAGCTGCAGTACCAGGGCTGGCCAGCGGGTGCTACCGGCAATCAGAGACTCAACCCTGCAGCCAGCCAAACACCTGAAGCTGATCATGCAGATGTATTTAAAGGATGGCCAGACCTGCAGTCTCTGCCTTGGTGTGTGTTTTTCCTGGGCCCTGTATCTTGTTCCTGCATTCCTGTTCCTGTCTGATTCGTTGCTGACCCTGCCTGATCCGGACCTCTGCTGACTTCTCCTGCTTCATCCCTGGCTTGTGACCCCGACCATTCTCTGCCTGACCCCCTGTACCTACCTGCCCGATTGTTATTGACCCGACCTGCCTGACGACGCTTGCATTGTATGCACTGTTATCTGTGGGTGGTTTGGTTTGGTTCGTTTGCACTGTGTTATGTTTTAGTATTGCACTGCGTTTATGTTTGTATTGTTAGTCTTTAATAAATTATATTGTTTATAACTTATCTGAAGCCTGCGTTTCCCTGCGTCAGTCACATACCTCTGGTCACACCCCAGAGCCCTGACATTACACCAAGGCCAATCCTGACCAGAAGTGGCTGCACAGGGAAGCCATCTTGGCTTGTTGCTGGGAAGGATGGATCTTGATGAGGTTGTGTATTTATCTCTGCTAGTGTTTGATGACAGAGAGTATACTTATCAAACTCTGAAGGAGTATCCCAGGGATGAACTGCTAGAATGTATACGGATCGCTCATTGCCTAGTAGATCAGGGCACAGAGTTCTCTGAGGTGCAGCCATTGATTCAGGTTTGTGCTGAGTTGGTTTCATCTGGTACCCCCGAATGCAGGGGTGAATTTTTGCCGCCATTTAGTGCCGACCAGGTAGAGTCCCTGGTATGGTTATTAGAGGATGATGTGGATTACTTTCTGGAGCGTTATTCTGCATGTTCACAACAGGTACTAAGAGATTGTATAAACGCAGTGCAGTCATTGACCAGACAGGCTTTGTGTAAACTGAGCTTTGTTCAACCCATACTGCAGACATGGTCAGACTTGTTGCACGCCTCAGTCAGCTTACAACATCATTCCTCCACTCAAGGCATTCTTCCTGCATCCCTGACAGCACCCCCAGTGACTGCCCAGTATACTCTAACTACCACATACCAGTCCTCTGCTCCCACTCGCTGCACCTATCCTTTCTTTAACCCTGTAAAGAAGTTCTCTGTAGCAACTGCTCCCTCCTCTGTTCCATCTTCCAGCTCTTCTCTGTCCTCAGCTGCTTTATTCGTTTGCAGACATGCGTTTACTTGCAGTGCCCCAGTAGTTAAAACCAGAAAAAAGCGGAAATTCTTTCCAACCAGTACCATCCTGCCAGTATCCAAACCGGTGAGCCTGCCGTCTGAGAACCCACCTTCCGTGGTTCAGCCTGGTGCCTCGGCACCCGCACTTCAGCCTGATGCCTGTACCCAGCCTGATGCCTGTACCCAGCCTGATGAACTGATCCAGCCTGATGATCCTATCACGCCTGATGACCCAGTGCCCGCTGTCGAGCCAGACGATCCGGTACCTGATGACCCGGTGCCCACTGTCATGCCTGGTGACCCGATGCCCGCTGTCGAGCCAGACAATCAAATGCCTGATGACCCAGTGCCCGCGGTCATACCTGGTGACCCGATGCCCGCTGTCAAGCCAGACGATCCAGCGCCAGATGACCTGGTGCCCGCTGTTGTGCCAATTGACTCAGAGCCCACTGTTGTGCCTGGTGACTCGGTGCCCACTGCCTTGCCAGATGACGCAGTGCCCGCTGTCGAGCCAAATGACCTGATGCCTGGTGACCCGATGCCCGCTGTCGGGCCAGACGATCCAATGTCTGACCCAGTGCCCGCGGTCATGCCAGTTGACTCGGAGCCCACTGTCGTGCCTGGTGACTCGGTGCCCACTGCCTTGCCAGATGACGTGGTGCCCGCTGGCGAGCCAAATGACCTGATGCCTGGTGACCCAGTGCCCGCTGTCATACCTGGTGACCCGATGCCCGCTGTCGAGCCAGACAATCCCATGCCTGATGACCCAGTGCCTGCTGTCATGCCTGGTGACCCGATGCCCGCTGTCGGGCCAGACGATCCAATGTCTGACCCAGTGCCCGCGGTCTTGCCAGTTGACTCGGAGCCCACTGTCGTGCCTGATGACTCGGTGCCCACTGCCTTGCCAGATGACGCAGTGCCCGCTGTCGAGCCAGACGATCCAACGCCAGATGGCCCGGTGCCTGCTGTCGATCCAGACGATCCGGTACCTGATGACCCGGTGCCCGCTGTCGTGCCAATTGACTCAGAGCCCACTGTCATGTCTGGTGACTCAGTGCCCACTGCCTTGCCAGATGACGCGGTGCCCGCTGTCGAGCCAAATGACCTGATGCCTGGTGACCCGATGCCTGCTGTCGAGCCAGACGACCCAATGTCTGACCCAGTGCCCGTGGTCATGCCAGTTGACTCGGAACCCACTGTCGTGCCTGGTGACTCGGTGCCCACTGCCTTGCCAGATGACGCGGTGCCCGCTGGCGAGCCAAATGACCTGATGCCTGGTGACCCGATGCCCGTTGTCGTGCCTGATGACCCGGTGCCCGCCGCTCCGCCTGGGGGCCCGGTGTCTGCCGTCCCTCCTGGGGGCCCGGCGCTCGTCGCCCTGCCTGGGGGCCCGATGCCTGTCGCCCCTCCTGGGGACCTGGCGCCTGCCGCTCCGCCTGGGGGCCCGTCGCCCCGCCTGGGGGCCCGATGCCCGTCGCCCCGCCTGAGGGCCCGGTGCCCGCCGCCCCGCCTGGTGGCCCGGTGCCCGCCACCCCGCCTGGGGGCCCGGCGCCCGCCGCCCCGCCTGGGGGCCCGGTGCCCGCTGCTCCGCCGGGGAGCCCGGCGCCCGCCGCTCCGCCTGGGGGCCCGGCGCCCGCTGCTCCGCCTGGTGGCCCGGCGCCTGCTGCTCCGCCTGGTGATCCGGTGTCCAGCTCGATGTGCCTCTGCCCGGAGTCCTGCCCAGAGTCCAGCTCGATGTGCCTCTGCCCGGAGTCCTGCCCGATGTGCCGCTGCCCGGAGTCCTGCCCGATGTGCCTCTACCCGGAGTGCCGCTGCCCGGAGTCCTGCCCGGTGTGCCGCTGCCCGGAGTCCAGCCCGATGTGCCAGTCTTTGATATCCCGCCAGTTACCAGACCCGGGCGGTGGAACATTTTGCCTAGGACTGTTTGGAGCGTCCTGAGTCCGCTCCTTGAGGGGGGGGTACTGTCAGGAATGGACTTGCCAGTAATGGTGGGACTCACCTGCCTTGTGGGCTGCAGTACCAGGGCTGGCCAGCGGGTGCTCCCGGCAATCAGAGACTCAACCCTGCAGCCAGCCAAACACCTGAAGCTGATCATGCAGATGTATTTAAGGGATGGCCAGACCTGCAGTCTCTGCCTTGGTGTGTGTTTTTCCTGGGCCCTGTATCTTGTTCCTGCATTCCTGTTCCTGTCTCTGTCTGATTCGTTGCTGACCCTGCCTGATCCGGACCTCTGCTGATTTCTCCTGCTTCATCCCTGGCTTGTGACCCCAACCATTCTCTGCCTGACCCCATGTACCTACCTGCCCGATTGTTATTGACCCGGCCTGCCTGACGACGCTTGCATTGTATGCACTGTTATCTGTGGGTGGTTTGGTTTGGTTCGTTTGCACTGTGTTATGTTTTAGTATTGCACTGCGTTTATGTTTGTATTGTTAGTCTTTAATAAATTATATTGTTTATAACTTATCTGAAGCCTGCGTTTCCCTGCGTCAGTCACATACCTCTGGTCACACCCCGGAGCCCTGACAGATGGCAAGCTCATGGTATTACATACCGCTTTCATATTTTCTACAGTGGCACTCTGTCATCATTCCCAGAGCTCCGTGCTCAATTATCCCTACCTTTAAATGCACATTATCAGTACCTTTAGCTTCACCATGCAATTAACGCTTAGGATTTTCAGTGTGAATGGAGGATGTGCCCCACTCCTGTTTTTAATTGTATATAATCTTGTGACACTTCCAAAGGATTGATTTTGCTATCTGGAGGTGTTCCCTCCTAGTGCAATGGGGAAATAGGAAAATGATGTTATATAAATATAAAGTGCAGCGCTATCCCTAAGCATACTAAATACATATAAATATAAAGTGCAAATTGACTATTCAAAGTGCTCTAAATAATACCACAAGGTACTAAACTTATGTGCAAAATTGCGCATTTATAAAAATTGTGCAACCAGTGTATTCCAAAAATGAGAATAAAGTGCAATTAGTGAAAATCAAAATCACTGCAACCATCTGTTATAAATGATAATAGGTCCAAAGAAAGATTAAAGTGTCCAAATGCAACAAAAAAGACTTTCAATCTTCATGCATGTGTCACATGTGTCCACACTGTGTGAATCCAAACTTTAGCCGTGATGGCCCCTCACCTCCTTGCCAAGACCCCACAGGGTCAGCTCGCTTTGAAACAGGACACCACTTTAATAGCTCACCAGGACCTCCCCCGCCTCTTATACTCTATCAGCAGTCTCCTCCTCGGTTCATATACAAACAAAAAGACTCACATAGTGTAATCTAAAACTGGAGAGTGCAAAATCTGGTGCAGCTCTGCATAGAAATCAATCATGATTGATCACGGCTAAAGTTTGGATTCACACAGTGTGGACACATGTGACACATGCATGAAGATTGAAAGTCTTTTTTGTTGCATTTGGACACTTTAATCTTTCTTTGGACCTATTATCATTTATAACAGATGGTTGCAGTGATTTTGATTGTCACTAATTGCACTTTATTCTCATTTTTGGAATACACTGGTTGCACAATTTTTATAAATGCACAATTTTGCACATAAGTTTAGTACCTTGTGGTATTATTTAGAGCACTTTGAATAGTCAATTTGCACTTTATATTTATATGTATTTAGTATGCTTAGGGATAGCGCTGCACTTTATATTTATATTTATTCACTCTTGTTGGTAAGGAGCTTTGTGTCAGCTGCTTGGTGAATAGGGCCCCATTCCTAGCGCAGGACGTTCTTGCATTTAGGAAAATGATGTTGGTACCGTCAGGGGAGTAGTAGGACACAACACTCCAAACTGTTCACTTGGCCTAAATTAACCCCCCAATATGAATGACGCAATTGTATATTTTGTTACGTGCCCACTACACACCATCTAGGCTCTTTAAAATGGGTTTTCTCTCAGAACCCACATGTAGCTGGTGCCAAAGGGAGCACAGGGATCTCATACACCTCTTTTGGCACTGTCCCAAATTGCACGTATATTGGACTGGGATAGTTAATACTTTGAATAGTGTATTTAACGCCACCCTAAACAATGTCTTTGGTTATCTTAGACTCTAGAATTCCAAAATTTTACGAAAGAGGCCATTTTGTGTGTGCTGTTTCAGACTCATTCTGTGAAGTCTGACATACCGCCTACCATTAATGAATGCATTAAAAATGTGGGTGATGCCTTATGGCTGGAGCGTACTATTTACCAACATAGGGGCTGCTCAGTTAAGTTCAATAAAATTTGGTTGGCCTGGCTAGGTTCCCCTTGGCTTTGCCCACCTGACTTGGTAGCTGGGAGGCTAGGCATCCCAGGAGTACTCCCTATGTAAAATTCATTATATACCCTGTTGATTTACTCTCATATCCCTCCTAGTTTGCACCAGAGGGCTACCCAGGATTATCTATGGAGGTTCTCACTGTTGATTTTAGATAATAGGAGTATACGATTGATCTGAATTCCTTTTTTTGGCTCTTTTGCTGTATAGCGCAAATGATATTGCTGGAAATATCATGGTGGTCTATAGATGGTACCTGTTTATTATTGGTTTTCATGTATGGTGTTACATGCATAAGTTTTCTAATAAACATTTTCTGATTAAAAATAAAAATATGGCACCATATAGTTTTTCATTTATCCACATGTAACTGGAGCTACTGAGGAGTTATTTGAAGCATCTTATCACCTGATTCAACATATTGGAGACATTAAAGGAAGACACACATGGTTTAGAGTGATATATGACCATACTTAATTGTAAGGTATCCCTCCTTCAGTCTATTATGAATGCTGCTGCTAGACTCATACACCTTACCAACTTAACAACTGCTGCCCCTCTCTGCCAATCCCTCCACTGGCTTCCACTAACTCAACGTATAAAATTCAAAATACTAACCACAGCTTACAAAGCCATCCACAACACTGCCCCTAGCGACATCACCAACCTCATCCACAGATACCGCCCAAATTGCCCACTCCGCTCCTCCCATGATATCCTTCTCTCTAGCTCCCTGATCACCTCCTCCCACGCTGGCCTCCAGGACTTCTCCAGAGCCTCTCCCATCCTCTGGAACTCCCTACCACAGCATGTCCGGTCAGCACCCACCTCCACCTAAGAACTGTACTTGAATCACCTCCGCCAGATCATCCCCCGCAGCTATCACCTTTTCTATCACTTCCCCCTTCCTTTAGATTGTAAGCTCCACGAGCAGGGCCCTCCTATTCCTTCTGTACTGGAATGTATTGTAATTGTACTGTCTTCCTTATATTGTAAAGCACTGAGCAAACTGTTGGTGCTATATACATCCTGTATAATAATAAGGTCAAGGAGCTTGGGTGAGAACACAACCACACTATAAAGCACAGAAGAAGAAATACACACAATACAAAGTATTCCAAAGATGGTCATTTATGAACTAATAGGACTTACAAAGATGGACAGCGGTGCACTAATTTTGGATTGTTCAGTAGTATGAGAGCCACTGTGGTCTGGTAAACATTGTTTTACTCCTGCCCCTACTGAAAACCTTGGGTTTGTTCTGGAGATTGGAATCACTTCCTGCACTTTCATGGACTTTTTAAGAGTACAAGAGCAATTGATTTCATGTACTTATTTTGCTTGAATATGTTATCAATATATGTAAATATCACATTTAATTGGTTTACAGATTGTTATATTTCACTTATTTTGATAGCTCTGCACATTATGTATTACTATTTATGGTAAGTTTTCCATCTTGAACCTTGTGCAGGTTTCCTTCTCCTGTCAGGGATCGCCGCGGCGCTGGTCCCGGCGCAGGCGCAGTGCGCCGCCTTGTGCAGGGATGCGGGCACTAGGTCCGGGCCGGCCGCGGCGTCCGAACTCGTGCATGCGCACTAGAAGCCGCGGGCGCGCGCCTGGCACCAATGACAGCGCAGGGCGCGATATTTAAACCGCCCTGAGCTGTCGAGTGCCGTCTGGTCTTTTCTGAATCCCTGAACCTGTGTACCTGTATCCTAATTATTGCTGACCCGGATTGTCCTTGACTACGCTGTATTCTCCTGCTCTGACCCTTGGCTTGCCTGACCTCTCTCCTGGATACCCCCTATTGGATCTGACCTTCTGTTGCTGACCTGGCGTGTGACCTGACTAATCTCTGCCCGCTGCTTTGTACCGCACCGTCCCCATGGCTACCGACCCGGCTTGTCTGACCTCGCACCTGCTCAGCCATCCATCCCATCGGGGTCACCCGACCTCCTCATATCAGGCTCTCCCCTGTGGGAGCCCCTGGCGGACACCCCTACCACTGGTGGGTGTACTCAGTAGTCACGACCTGGTCTCGGAGCGCTCCAAGTCCATCCCCACCATCAGGGGCCCTGGTGAACAAGTGCTCTGGGGCTTAGATTCTGTGCTCTGGGAGCACCTGACCAGTGGAGTGCTAGTGGTACCGCCAGGCGGTCCGTTACGGTACCAGACGGCCATGACTGAGCCTAGAGGAGGGCCCTCCCCGCTGGAAGACATTTGTAGGCACTTGACGGCCCTGACACAGGCCGTTGTGGCCCTACAAGATAAATGCATGCATGTGGAAAATCGGTTTCAGACCCCTTCCGTATCTGACACTACCCCACAGGCCCCTGCTTCTGCACCTTCGGCTGGAGAAGCTCCTGGGCCAGCCACAGGGGCTTCTGCCCCATCACCTATGGCAGAACCCCATGTACCCCTGCCGGAACGTTTCCGCAGAAACCGTACTCGCTTCAGGGCCTTCCGGAATTCCTGTGTCCTGTTTTTTAACTTACAACCACGCACCTTCACGACAGAGTCGGTTAAGGTGGGATTCTTATCTCTTTACTACAGGACGAACCCCAGGACTGGGCCCATCGGTTAATGGAGAACCATGACCCACACCTTGAGATGGTAAAAGACTTTTTTGAGGCTATGGCCATCCTCTATGATGACCCGCAGCGGGCAGCCTCCGCCGAATCGGCGCTATACTCACTTAAGCAGGGCCGCCGGGCTGCGGAAGAATATGCTTCTGAGTTTAGGCGATGGATGGGGGACACTCGTTGGAACGATGCCGCTCTGCGGCACCAATTCCGTATGGGACTCTCAGAGTCCCTCAGGGATGACTTGGCCCGAATAGGCCTACCTGAGTCTTTAGAAGATCTCATCGCTCTTGCAATCCAAATAGACCGGAGACTACGGGAACGCAGGTTTGAGAGGTCCAGCCAGGGTCGTGGAAATACATGGGCTCCGGTCCAAAGCCTCGGTCAACCAACCAGAATGGATAACCAGACCCCACCTCCTGGGGATGCCCAGGAACCTATGCAGCTGGGTCTAGCTCGGCCTAAACTATCTGCCGAGGAATGCCAGCGGAGACTATCCCAGAACCTCTGCCTCTACTGTGGTGAAGCCGGTCACATGGTACGGTCCTGTCCTCTGTAAGCGAGTAAGTCTACCTCTTCTTTTTCCTCCTTATCTATTGGGGATGTTAGTCATTCCAATTACTTAGCTGTACCCCTCTCCTTCCAGCTTTCAGGAAGAACCGTGGAGGTGACAGCCATAGTTGACTTGGGGGCGTGCAGTTGTTTTCTGGATCTAGACTTCGCTCGCCAGCAGGAGATTCCCCTACAACCCAGAAAGAGGGGTCTTAATATATTTTTGGCTGATGGTTCCCAGATTAAATCGGGAGTGGTTAATCAGGAGACCCCCCTTATCGCCACCACAATAGCTAACCAGCATCAGAAATTCCTCCGCCTAGACTCCATCGCGTCACCCCTTTTCCCAGGCATTTTGGGGCTTCCTTGGTTGTGGGCCCACAACCCCCAAATTGACTGGGAGACCGGGTCTATCCTGTTCCATTCACCATACTGTCAGAAACACTGTCGCACTTCGGGCCCTGCCACCCCCCAAGTCCTCCTGTGCTCCGAAGGGGACCCTAACTTAAAACAGGTTATTCCAGCGGCCTATCATGACTACTTGGATGTTTTTAGTAAGCGAGGGGCAGATATCCTGCCCCCCCACCGCCCATATGACTGTCCCATTGACCTGTTGCCCGGCTCCGAGATCCCATTTGGCCGAATTTTTCCATTGTCTGAACTAGAATTAGGGGTCCTTAAGGACTACATTGACGAAAATCTCCAAAAAGGGGTTCATCCGCCCCTTCACTTCACCGGCAGGGGCTGGGATCTTCTTTGTGGAGAAAAAGGATAAATCTCTGAGACCCTGCATTGATTAACGCGAGTTGAACAAAGTCATGATTAAGAATCGCTATCCTTTGCCCCTGGTCCCAGAACTGTTTCAGAGCCTGAAATCCACGGCCATGTTTACTAAATTAGACTTAAGAGGGGCCTACAACCTGGTTCGCATAAGGGAGGGGGACGAGTGGAAGACAGCGTTCCCCACTCGTTTGGTCACTTCGAATATCTGTTCATGCCATTTGGGCTCTGCAATGCCCCAGCCACGTTCCAGCATTTTGTGAACGATATATTCAGGGACTACCTTGATGTTTTTGTAATTGTCTACTTAGATGACATACTGATCTTCTCACCCTCACCTGAGTCTCACAGGGTTCATGTGGCAAAGGTATTAGAGCGGCTGCGCCTACACGGGCTATATGCCAAGGCTGACAAGTGCAGCTTTGAGCAGCACAGTATTGCCTTTTTGGGTCTGATTATCTCCACCACGGGGGTCACGATGGACCCTCAGAAAGTCTCAGCAATTCTGGATTGGCCAGTTCCCACAGATAAAAAGGGCTTCCAACGCTTTGTTGGGTTTGCAAATTTTTAAAGGAAGTTTATTAGGAACTTCTCGGGTCTGGTCTCCCCCATAACTCAGTTAACCAAACAAGGAACCCGCTTCAGATGGACACCAGAGGCCCAGGAAGCCTTTGAGTCCCTGAAAAGATTGTTCACCACAGCACCCATTCTGTCATCCAGACGCTTCCCTGCCTTACGTGCTGGAAGTAGACGCATCTGAGAATGCGGTAGGATCCATCCTGTCCCAGCGAAAAGGCACCAAGGAACTCCTACACCCTGTAGCATTCTTTTCAAGAAAGCTTACTCCGGCTGAGAAGAACTATGACATTGGCGATCGGGAACTGTTGGCCATTAAAACGGCATTGGAGGAATGGAGGTACCTGCTGGAAGAAGCCACACATCCAATCCTGATCTTCACCAATCACAAGAACTTAGAGTATCTGAGAACAGCCAAACGGTTACGTCCACGACAAGCGAGATAGGCACTCTTTTTCTCTAGATTTTCCTTTCATATAACATACAGACCTGGTTCCAAGAACACGAAGCCCGACACAGTGTCACGCATGTTTGAGGACCCCAAGGAAGAACCTGTACCCGATACCATTCTGTCTTCAGGGAACTTCTTGGCCCTTCAAACGGAGCTTCGTTCAAAACTTCAGGACGCATCCACGGCAATGTCAGCCCCATCTGGGGTGTCCCTCCAGAACAAGAAAGGACTCCTATGGAAGGAGGGGTTAATCGCGGTACCTGAGGAAGTCCGAATTCTAGTCCTGGGACATTGCCATGATCATCCGATGGTAGGGCACTTCAGCCTAGCAAAAACTCTGGACCTTCTCCCACGCTCATTTTGGTGGCCAGGCATGTCCAAGGACTGCGAACGCTATGTCAAATCCTGTGCAATCTGTCAAAGGAACAAACCCCCTAGAAGCAAGGCCTGGGGGCTGCTGCGGCCACTACTGATACCCGATTGGCCATGGCAAATGATCGCGATGGACTTTATAGTCGAGCGCCCTCCATCCCAGGGCCACACTGCGATCCTTGTGGTCATCGATCGACTATCTAAAATGGCCCACTTCTTACCCCTGAAGAATACTCAGTCGGCATCTGAGACTGCACGAATCTTCATACAGGAAGTAGTAAGGTTACTCGGAGTCCCAGAAGATATCGTCTCGGATCGAGGAGTTCAGTTCACCTCTAAATTTTGGAAAGCTCTATGCAAGGCATTGGATATCAAACTGTCCCTCTCCTCCGCGTTCCACCCACAGACCAATGGGCAGACAGAGAGGACTAACCAGACTCTGGAGCAATACCCAAGATGCTACACGTCCTTCCTACAGGATAATTGGCTGACGCTCTTACCCTTGGCAGAATTTGCCTACAACGCAAATCATTCAGCAACGGGGCAATCCCTGTTTTTTTCAAATTATGGATTTCACCCCGTTTTCCTTCCTGATCTGGTCCCCAAGAGTTCAGTTCCGGCCACGCAAAGCACGCTTACTTTCTTCTCCACCAATAACAAACTTCTTCAGGAAGCCATCTCTAGGGCACAGGAGGATAACAAGAGGGCTTTTGATAAGAAGCGAAGGGGGGACCTGGTGCTGCAACCTGGGGATAAGGTCTGGCTGGCAACGACAAATTTGAAGATGTTGTGTCCTTCGAGGAAATTGGGACCGAAATTTGTGGGTCCTTTCCGTGTGAAGCGAATGATCAACAAAGTGGCATACGAACTCATCCTTCCTGAGACGTTCAGAATCCATCCAGTGTTCCACGTATCCCTGCTGAAACCAGTTGTCCCAGATCCTTTTCCAGATCGAGAGTCCAGACCTCCCGAGGCCATAACTATCGAAGAGCAAGAGGAATTTGAGGTAGAAGCAATCCTGAAGTGACGAAGGAGGGGGGGGCCAGACCCAGTTCTTAATTAAACGGAAGGGCTATGGTCCGGAGGAAAATTCCTGGGAACCAGCCCAAAATGTCCATGCCCCTAGACTTGTCCGGGAATTTCTTCGTGATCACCCGTGGTGGAGAGATCGGGTGGGCATCCGGAGGTTGCCCGTGGGGGGCAATGTCAGGGATCGCCACGGCGCTGGTCCCGGCGCAGTGCGCCGCCTTGTGCAGGGATGCGGGCACTAGGTCCGGGCCGGCCGCGGCTTTCAAGCTCGCTCATGCGCACTAGAAGCCGCGGGCGCGCGCCTGCCACCAATGACAGCGCAGGGCGCGATATTTAAACTGCCCTGAGCTGTCATTGAGTGCCATCTGGTCTTTTCTGAATCCCTGAACCTGTGTACCTGTATCCTGATTATTGCTGACCCGGATTGTCCTTGACCACGCTGTATTCTCCTGCTCTGACCCTTGGCTTGCCTGACCTCTCTCCTAGATACCCCCTATTGGATCTGACCTTCTGTTGCTGACCTGGCGTGTGACCCGACTAATCTCTGCCCGCTGCTTTGTACCGCACCGTCCCCAGGGCTACCGACCCGGCTTGTCTGACCTCGCACCTGCTCAGCCATCCATCTATCCCATCGGGGTCACCCGACCTCCTCATATCAGGCTCTCCCCTGTGGGAGTCCCTGGCAGACACCCTTACCACTAGTGGGTGTACTCTTTCACAACCTGGTCTCGGAGCGCTCCAAGTCCATCCCCACCATCAGGGGCCCTGGTGATCAAGTGCTCTGGGGCTTAGATTCCGTGCTCTGGGAGCACCTGACCAGTGGAGTGCTAGTGGTACCGCCAGGCGGTCCGTTACATCTCCATTTTTGTTGAGCATATTAGTTTGCATGCTTTTTTTTTTACTTACTTATAACAGGATATCTAAGCTCTTGCCAGATAGCTCACAATTAAAAGCCTATAAATAGAACCCATTGTGACAGGAGTCACTTTGGGTGGGGGGCCCATGGAACCCAGCTCACTTTGGAGAGGTGGGGAGACCAGTCTCAGCTCCCCATATCCCTCTTGTGTAAATCACCGTGTCTGTTAGGGGTACAGGGTGATCTGTCCTAATATTGTGTGGGCTTTGTCTCAGACTTTAGGAGATAGGTGGGGTAGGGGTTATTGATTGTTTAATGTTATGTGGCTGCATCCTATTCTATTGTTTGTCTAGCTTGGGAGCAAACTATTATGGGACATACACCCTGTTCCAA
Source organism: Staurois parvus (assembly GCF_062004578.1). NCBI lineage: Eukaryota > Metazoa > Chordata > Amphibia > Anura > Ranidae > Staurois > Staurois parvus. The sequence continues at coordinate 73,463 of NW_028319710.1, read as the reverse complement.
ATTATTATGCAAATTCTATTTAAGTGTTACAAAAATGGAAGACCTTTTAGGGTTCCTGATTAGCTGGAAAGCCAGTTCAATGCTGCCTCGCAGTGCTCTAGGTCAGAAAGAGGTTTTCTGACCAGTCTGCTTTTGATCAGACCAGACCAGAAATAAAATCCACGTCTGACCAGCATTTCAGGTTGGCACATCTGTAGAAACCACCATGCTCATTTGTGACTACATTTCATACATTGTATTTGGTTCACAAATTTTGGCTTATTGACTTTTCTGGTGAGCTTAACCTATTGGCTTGTATTTGACTATTCTGTTTTCTGATATACTGACTTCAGCATCCGTCTCGCCTTTCTTGCCCTTTTGGCTTGTCTATATACACCCTGTTCCAAATTATTATGCAAATTCTATTTAGGTGTCACAAAGATTAAATATTTTGTTTTTCAGTTTAACTCATGGGTGGCATTGTGTCTCAGGGCTCTTTTGATTACTGAAAACAATCTCGGACACCTGTGATAATTAGATTGGCAGGCGAGCCCAATTTAAGGAAAAACTACTAAAGGAGGGTGTTCCACATTATTAAGCAGAGCACCATTTTCAAGCAATATGGGGAAGAAAAAGGATCTCTCTGCTGCCGAAAAGAGTGAAATAGTTCAATGCCTTGGACGAGGTATGAAAACATTAGATATTTCATGAAAACTTAAGCGTGATCATCGCACTATTAAGAGATTTGTGGCTGATTCAGAGCACAGACGGGTTCGTGCAGATAAAGGCACATTGAGGAAGATTTCTGCCAGATCCATGCATCGGATCAAGAGAGCAGCTGCTAAAATACCATTACATAGCAGCAAACAGATATTTGAAGCTACTGGTGCCTCTGGAGTCCCACGGACATCAAGGTGTAGAGTCCTCCAGAGTCTTGCAACTGTGCATAAACCTTCTATTCGGCCAACACTAACCAATGCTCACAAGCAGAAACGGCTGCATTGGGCAGAAAAATACATGAAAACTAATTTTCAAACAGTCTTGTTCACTGATGAGTGCCGTGCAACCCTGGATGGTCCAGATGGATGGAGTAGTGGATGGTTGGTGGATGGCCAACCTGTTCCAACAAGGCTGCGACGTCAGCATGGCGGTGGTGGAGTCATGTTTTGGGCCAGAATAATGGGAACAGAGCTGGTCGGTCCCTTTAGGGTCCCCGAAGGTGTAAAGATGACCTCTGCAAAGTATGTGGAGTTTATGACTGACCACTTTCTTCCCTGGTACAGAAGGAAAAACTATGCTTTCCGTAATAAAATCATCTACATGCATGACAATGCACCATCTCATGCTGCAAAGTATACCTCTGCATCAATGGCTGCTACGGGGATAAAAGGAGAGAAGTCATGGTGTGGCCTCCATCCTCCCCTGACCTCAATCCTACTGAGAACCTTTGGAGCATCCTCAAGCAAAAGATCTATGAGGGTGGGAGTCAGTTTACATCCAAACAGCAGCTCTGGGAGACTATTCTGACATCTTGCAAACAAATTCAAGCAGAAACTGTCCAAAAACTCACAAGTTCAATGGATGCAAGACTTGTGAAGCTGCTATCAAATAAGGGGTCCTATGTTAAAGTGTAATCTGACCTGTTAAAATGTTTAAAAAGTTAAAATGTTAAAAGTTTGATTGAAATAGCTTTTGATTTCAGTAAATATGCTGCAAACACAACAAATGACAATTTTCAGTTCTTTACAACCTATAAAGTGTTTTGAAACTTACTGTGCGTAATAATTTGGAACAGTGTATTCTAAGTTTATGTTTAAAAAAAAAAAAAAATACTGTTATCATTAGGATGTTTGTTCAATAAAATTTTAATTGTACTCTTAATAGTTGATAACATGAGAATTATGCTGACTGTTATTTACATCAATTATTTAGGTAAATGAGAAAAATATCATTTGCATAATAATTTGGAACAGGGTGTATGTGTTTGTGTATTAGCTTAGTGGGGGAGTGTCTCCAGCAGCCCTCCTTCCTGATGGGACTGTCTGCTGGTGTGAAGTTTGAATACTTGTGTCTCTCTTCTTACTAAATGTAGATTGCCCCGCCCTGTGTCATTATGCAGGGATGGGGATAAAATGGGTAAGCGAGCACTAGAATAAAGTATACTCAAAAGCAGCTGGCATAAAAAAGGTATAACCTCCAACCTTCAAAGATAGAATGAATAAAAAATGCAGCGCTCTAACATAATACATATAAATGTAAAAGTGAATGCGTTTATGTAAACGTACATGTGCAAACATCAAATACTAAAACTAGCATATTAGGCAGCCAGGCTGTGTACAGCCCCACCAAGAAATATTGATAGAAGAATGCGCTGGATAGCACCCCAGTGAGTGTATGAATTGCGTCTGATTATGGCGCAAATGGTGCGTAGGTGATAATAAAGTTCAAAATTCAGATTGGTACAAATCCATGCTTCAAGTGAGTGTGAAAATGAAAATATATTGCACTAACCAGATAGCGCAATAAAATGCGCCTTTGAGTAATTCAGACCACTCCTGGCATACGTCTGCATGTCTGCTGATCCTCCAGGGAAACTCCACTCCAAAAGTTTGTGTACCAAATAGAAGCACTTAAGAAATCCACCTTGAAAACAAGGTAGAAGAGGTCCTTCTGCTTCTCAAACATTGGAATATCCTTTTAACTTCATCCAATTCTGCTGCATCCACATCTGCTACCCCTTTGTCTATTGATGAGTTACTTATGCTCTTCTACCAATCCTGTGGAGTCTAAGGGGTTAATCCTCTGCACTGTGTAAAAAGGCTGTTTGATCCTGACTTCTCTGATCCTCCCCTTCTAGGTACGCCTAGACGATCCTGTTTCTGCACAGGACGAGCTTGGATGGAGGAATACATCTGTCCAACAGCTGGATGAGCGTATGGAAGATGGAGCAGTCGGCTAATACCACCAATTACAGATCCCAGAATGTATGGATCTAATTGATTTTTCACTGGAGGATATTATGGGTGATGAGTCACCTGCCAAAGTGCTGGCACTGGGCCCAAGGGCCACCAGCCCGTGCCCTGGACATTTAGCCATTCCAGAGACTGGGAATTTGATAGACTTCTCTGCTGAGGAAAAACAACCTGTTGAGCCTCGAGCAGAAGAGCTGGCAACAGGGCCAAACATTGCTGAGCTCTACCCAGCACCAACAGCAGCTTCAGTCTCCCTGAGAGAAGAGGCGGCCGGCCTTTCTCCTAAACCACTGACAGGGATTTCCTGCCAGCATCTTTGGGAGGTAAAAGAAACTTCTCCAGCTGAAGCGCTGACAACCGGACAGCGGGTCCAGGACCTCTGCCCCACACCTGCGGTAGTTTCAGAGGCCCAGGGGGAGAAGGGAGAGGTTGTTGTCCTCCCTCCCCCATAGTCAGCCAGAGTGGAGGAAACTGTCTTCCCTCCCAAGCCAGGATCTGTGCACCAGGGGGACAGTGACAGAGGAATGTCATCCCAGCAGCAGATCAACAGTCTGGGAGTGGAGAAAGCCGGTCCTCCTCCCCCACGGTTAGCCGGAGCAGATGTGGAGTCCCCAACAGAAGTGCCGGCAACAGGACAGAGCGCCACTGGCCTCTGCCTAGCAACTACAGTGTCACCACAGCATCAGGGAGCTGGGGCAATTGGCCACTTTCCCCAGCAGCAGACTGAGTTCCAGAATGTTCAAAACCATACAGCCGAAGCGCTGGCAGCTGAACAGAGAGTCAATGACCTCTGCCCCACCCCCACTGAGGACAACTATCCCTTGTAGTCGAGAATGGAAATCAGATTGACCATGTATGTGATTTCACTCTGCCCTCAACTAACCAAAGTGGAGACTACAGTCACCACCTGGATACCCCAGGGATGCTGAGCAGTCGGCCCAGATCCCCAACAGCATGATGGAGTCGGCCCAGCCACCCTGTCTTCTCTCCGGCGGCTGAGAGGACTTCAGGGAGAAGGACCAGTCCGTACTTCTCTCCAGCAGCGGGTATGTTCTACGAGAGAGGCAGAGGTTGACTGGGTGAGTAAAGAAAAACTCTGATGTTCCATTCATGTTGCTCAAAACTTTATAACATCCCCTCCACACTCTACTACAAACCCTGAGACCCTTTGAGAAAACATGTGCAAATACATTCTCAACATGTCCTTGTGTACACTGTCCCCTGATCTCATTGAAGATTTTGAAAAAAACTTCTGAAAAAAAGTCTTAGGGGTCATTTCGTCTCTGGTCCCTGGCAAAAGCTGGGTCCTGATTGCTTTATGCCGCACCATTTATTTAAAACAAGGTTTTCTCTAGTCCTCTCTCCCATTCTTTTGAAGACTTATCACATCCTCTCAGTCTTTTACCCTACAAGGTATGCAGGTGCATATGTTCGTCATTCCCAAACCTGACACGAATCATACGCTTTCTAGCAACTATCGCCCTATATCATTTACAAACATCACTTTACGGTTATATACTAAAGTCATAAACAAGCTTACCCCTATTCTTTCGTCCCATATTCATTTGGATCAAGCGGACTTTACGCTAGTTTGTGAAGCCCAAGAAAATACACTGAAAATGCTTTCCTTCACCCTCCTAGAATATGCACAAAAACACTCCATCCCATCCTGTCTTCTCTTTATTGATTCTGAAAAGGCATGTCAGGGTGGGTTGCTGCTTCCTAGAGGAAACCCTACTGCAGCTGGGGATTAGCCCTTTCCTCTTACAAAGGATCTTGGCTTTATACCATAAGTACAGGGCTAGGATACACATGGACGGGTTACTTTCCAACTATCACAATCTCCAGTGTGATTTGTCAGGGTTGTCTCCTGTCCTCTCTTTTATATGTATTAGTGATTACACATCTGACTGCTGCCATCCAAAATAACCCCAACAACCAGGGAATCAAGATCAAAGACAAAATATCGGTATAGGTCGACAATCTATTACTCTATATAACCAATCCCCTTGTAACCATCCAGAATTTAATAAAGACGTTTGACTGTGTAACAAACCCAACCGAGACTCAGAGCTGGAGGATCAGGATACAGATTTGGGGTCTCTGTGCCCAAAGGAGCATTGAGTGCTTCAACCCAGGGGGGGTTGCTGAGGACTCTTGCTCTAATTTGTTTATTAAGGTGTTATGTTTACTATTTTCTCCCATTGTGTGTCTTTTAGGTGTGCATTCCCATTGTTAATTGAGTTGTCACCTATTGTCTGTTGGAAAGTTTTTCTGGAGGTGACTACATCATAGGATTAGACTGATGTCAGCTTCACCACATTATCTAATCAGTGTGAGATGGTTATCTCAATGTGTAATATTTGTTTTACTGTGGGGACTGCCCCTATTTCTGGAGTGTATAAAAACTGTATTTTTGTTCAATAAAGTAGTTCCAGTTTGGCATCTAAACCCTCCCGTCTAGTCTTGGGTCCAATGCATGGCTAAAATACCTAGATCCTGTGTCCCAATGGCGAGGAAGCGGTTTTCTGACGGAATCACCCAAACAGGATGATGGGCGTTCCGTCACAGACTGCTTTGGCACCCTAAGCAATTTTAAAGTCAATTACAAGACAGAGGCCCTCAATATTTGCATACCAGCCCAGGTCGAAACTCTGCTCTAAGGAAACTTTCCTTTCATGTGGTAACCCCTTGCCATTAAGTATGTGTGTAGTTGCATCCCATGATCTATCTAAGCTGTTGGATCTGAATTATATTTTTTTTAAATATGGCAGCTGTGGTTGCCATAATTTTGTAATACAGTAAAACCGTAAACTGTACAGTTATAAACTGTACATTTTACAGCTCAAAACTGTAATTTATAAAAAGAAAAACATTTAAACCTGTAAATCCACCATCTTTTTTCCTGTTCTTCCAAAATAAAAATGGCACTTGTGGCTGCCAGAAAAATACAAGATGGAACATAAGATAGTGGCGTATGCGGAGGATATGCTATTTTGTGTGGTTAATCCCAGACTGACACTAATCTGATGAATATAATTAAACACTATGGAGAGCTGTCAACTTTAAAAATCAATCAGGTAAAATCTGAGATTTTAAATATCAGTGTTTTGACAACTGAAAAGGAAGCTCTGTATAGAGAATTCTCTTTCCAATGGAGGGAAAAAGAACTAAAGTATTTGGGAATAAAATAGCCCCCCTGCTCAAAGAATTTGTATAAAATAAACTACATCCCATTAATAAACGAAATCAAGAAGGAATTAAGGAGATTAGCGGTAGGACCTATATCTTAGATTGGACAAATAAACTTGGTAAAAATGGTAATCGTCCCGAAAATGTTATATAAATTCCATATGCTACCTATACAGCTGCAACTATTTTAAGATAGTTAAATTGATGTTGAGATTTATCTAGAAGAATAAAAAAATTTCAATAAATTATGAATATTATGTAGAAACAAGGAAAGTGGAGGACTAAATGTACTGGATTTTAGGAGATATTACCACTCTGGATTATTGTCACATATTTTTGATTGGACACATAATGCACTAAGGAAATGCTGGGTGGATATAGAAAACATGTTAATCAGGACACAATTGAATAAGATGGTATGGCTACCGCACCAGTATTGTAAGATGGCAGAGAGCACGAGCACTTACACACAAAAATGTAATTAGGGTTTGGGATATAATTTACAAGCAAATGGGGTGGGAGTTTAAGTCTATATTGATGCCATTGGCAGCTGCAGATTTTTTTTGCACCAGGGAAAGAAAATATCTCGGGTAAATGGATAAAAAAAGGAGATGCACAGTTAAAAGACATATTGAATGGGGAAGAAATATGCTCCTTTCAGGAACTAAAAAATAAAAAGGAGTTGTTCTCAAGGTTAGATGAGTGGTGCTATTTTCAATTAAGACATTTTGTAGCAACACTCCCTAAGCCCCTTAGGACAGTGGCAGATTTTAATCCATTTGAACAATTGTACAGTAGAAGAGGTATACAAAAACAGGGTACTTCTCGAGTTTATAAAATCCTCACTATAGAATCAGGAATTACTCCCCCCCATTTATGATAAAGTGGGAAAGAGTTTTGGGAATTGCACTAGATGAGCACCAGAGGGAGAAAATATACAGATTGGCACATGGGGTTGTAGACATGAAGGTGGTAGAAAATAATTATAAGTATTTATTTAGGTGGTACACTACACCGAATGTGCCACATAGATTACAAATAGATAAATCACCTTTATGTTGGAGGGGATGCGAGAGAGAGGGCACAATGATACATATTTGGTGGGAGTGTCCTAAGATACAGAAGTATTGGGGTGAATAATACAAATACAGGAGATTATAGGGGGTTAATGTCCCAAAAGATCCAGGTACATGTTTACTCCATAAAACAGATCGCATTATAAAAATATGGTGATATTTCACCTAATAAATGCGGCAAGAGGACTCATACCTAAATTCTGGCAAAAACAAGAAGTTCTGAAGAGAGAGGACTGGATAAGTAGAGTGGATCATGTATATAAGATGGAGGAACTCCGCCATTTAGAGGAAGATAAAAAAATGAAATTTCGAAAAAAAATGGGAAAAATGGGAGGTGTATAGAAAAGTATATAATGGAAGAGATAAAGAGGAAGGAGGAAATTGAGAAAGAAAAAAAGAGATAGAAGAGAACATGCAGGAAGTCAGGGCTGGGAGGGGGGAGGGGAAAGGGAAGGAGTGAATGACAGGGGGTGGACGGGGAGAGAATTGTGTAAATGGCAATGTTTTGTATATTTGAATAATATGATTATTTATAGACGTTAAATGGATATATTGAAGATTAATAAAATATTTAAATAATAATAAAAAAAAAACAACTAAATATAAAATTGTTTCAATCATCATCGGAAACTAGGGATGCACAGATACCGATTTTTTTGGTCGGAGAGTACGAGTACGGATAATTTTGGTCAAGTTCTCGCTGATGCGAGTACTAATGCTTTGCGGTGCGATTCGCGTCAATACAAAATGTCCAAATCGCATGCAGTTTCCCCACTGCTCATGTGTGAACCCAGGCTTGTCATGACCCGAGTGGTGCAGGAAACCTCCCTGTACTGATCCCATGCTAAGTGGAGATTGGGAGAGGGGTGTGTGGGAATTTATACCTTGTGGCAGATGCTTCGAATTCTGTAGGAGAGAGAGCCACAGGGATTTGAAATCCCCACGGCTTTCTCTCCTCTCCTTGCAGAGATGACAGTTCGGGCTAGAAGGCTTTTGATTTTTCAGCACTGTCACATGAACAGACCATTCAGAAGCCGTCTAGCCCGAACTGTCATCCCTATAAGGAGAGGAGAGAAAGCTGCTTCAGTGGTCTGGGGATTTCAAATCCTAATGGCTCTCTCCCCTCTCCTACAGCTGAGAATCCGGAGCAACTGCCTCAATCTGCCACCAAGCTATACATCACCACATGCCCCTTTCCACTCTAGTTTGAAAGTAGTTTTCCCTTCAGCTCCACATTCTGCAGGAACGTTTCTTTAAGGCCAATTCCAGAACGTTCCTTGAAATGTACTGCCATGCCAAGCTCTTTGAAGAATGGCCACTCTTCCAGGAGGTATATTATATCTTTCCCCTGGTTGTCTTTTTCACGTTGTGTGTATAGAGTCAACTTCATTAAATGTTTCGCCTCCTCTGAATTTGTATCAGATTGCCGAGACATCTTCAGTTTTTCTTTGTTCTCCTGTTGGCTCTCTGGGGTCTCTTTAAGAGTAAGGAATTTTAAATCCCAGTTAATGCACCCATATATGTCCTGATTGCTGTTCTCTATTTTGTAAAGACTTCATCTGTGTCAGACTCATAATTGCAAATCTCGTTTTTGGGTTGTAAATTGCTTCATATTATCTATCCTATATTGCAATTGCTTTGCTAAAGAGTGGTACCCTGGCCTGACCACTTCTCCCTCTATAATGTCTTGTAAAGACTTAGGATATTTTGCCACTATCTTTTTGGCAACTTCAGTAGAACATTTTTTCATCATCTCACAAACCACAATCCAGACCATCTTTCTTCTCATTCGTGGAGTTGGTTGTTGTGCTCTGTCTAATGATGGCATTAGTTTCTCTGGCAGCTTATCCCATGGTATCTTAAAGTTATCTACCCAGTCTATATCAAGAGGTTGGGGAGCTGTTGGAAGACGTTGATTTCAAACGTTGATGTGTGGGTAACTGCTATGGGAAGTAAAATGGCACCCCAATATATCAATTTATGGTTGACGTGGAGGAAAAATTCCTGAGCAGCATGCAACAAAAACTATATCGCTATATCAATGATATTTTCACTAAAAATGGAATACTCAAACACAAGTCAACTTCCTAGACACCACAGTATACATCAGTATACACAGCATACACAGCCAGGCCATCAGATACCACCGAATATGTTCAGACACAGACAACAGAGATAAACGTCTAGGGACAAAAGCAGACTCCTTCCATAAGAAAGTTCTGTCCTTGTAACCTATCAACACCAGCATAAACACAGCCTTCAAAACCCGAAGAGAAAATCTACTCCAAAAGAGAAAAAAACAAACAACCGTGTACCTCTAGTAACCACATTCAATCCAGCACTAGAAGGAATAAGAAAATAATCAAAGATTTAAAATCCATCATAACACGGGAATGGAACTCTGAAAGAAATATTCCAGCAATCCCCAATACTGGCTTTCAGACAACACCCCAACCTCAGACATACACTAATCAGTAGGAAACTTCCTTCTGATTATGTCACAAATAATGAAAGCAAACCCTGCAATCAAAAATGTTGCAAACTGTGCAACCAAATTAATCCATCAAAAAGTGTCACACATGCAAAAAGGGATCTTCAGTATACCCTAATCATACAGCTGCACCTCCAGTAATGTTGTGTACCTTATCCAGTGCAAAAAATGTATCAAAGGATCTTACGTTGACGAAACAGGACAGAAGTTATGAACAAGGATGAATTTGCACAGACATACCACCAAGGAACATAAAGAAGATGACTTCTTCATACATGTGGGACACCATTTCTCACAACTGGACCACACTATGGAAGACCACAATATCTTAGTTCTTAAAAGGGAATATCAAAACTATTCATGAAAGGAAAATTTTGAACCAAGATAACGGCCTCAATTTAGACGTGGAATTCCTCACACATTATCCAACAGTTTTACGACCCCCTCTGTGACTGTCATCCCAAACCCCTCTGTCTTATCTCTAGTCTAATCTTAGTTTTATAACCATTGTTGTGTACATTTGTGTGTTTTTTCCTTTTTTTTCTCTTCCCTCAGAGATAGTTTCTTTTAGCATTCTGCTAAAATGTTGTGCTGTAGTACTTCTTGGACCTTAAAGAAGGGGACATACCTCGAAATTCTGTCCTGAAAATTGTATGTTAGTGCAAATAAAGTATCATGGATAGTACTCAATTGTTTCTGTTGCAATTGCACTAATACGGCTACAACCACATCAAGCAAGAACTTTTGGGTGGAAGAGGCTGCAATGATGTGGTAGGCCCTGGATAGGCATCAACAGATAAGCTGCTGGTTTCAGGAGTTAGCCCTGCAAAAATATTCACACAAACAGGAACACAATGTGAATGTTTCTGTATTGCTGATCTTTTATGCAGTCTGCGTTGAGTACGGGTTGCATCCTGTACTGCAATACTTCCACCTCTCATTCCAAGCAGCAATTAACTTTCGGGCTTGAATTGGCCTCAAAGCTGACAGCAGATCAGCTTCCTCAAACTGAATATCATTATATGTCTCCACTCCAAGTGATTTTAAAGTTTCTTCCAGAAGATATTTTGTCACTTGTGGAAGGTCAGGCAAGACCTGAGATGGCGGTGCGTATAAATGTTTGCTCCAAGTCAGCCATTTCTGGAATCGAGTAGAAACAATTGAGTACTGTCCGTGATACTTTTTTTATTTGCACTAACATACAATTTTGAGGACAAGCTTTCGGGGAATGTCCCCTTCTTCAGGTCCAAGCAGTACCTAAAGAAGGGGAGATTCCCCGAAAGCTTGTCCTCAAAATTGTATGTTAGTGCAAATAAAAAAAGTATCACGGACAGTACTGAATTGTTTCTGTCGCAAATGCACTAATACGGCTACAATCACCTCAAGCAAAATTATTATGCAAATGATATTTTTCTCATTTACCTAAATAATTGATGTAAATAACAGTCAGTATAATTCTCATGTTATCAACTATTAAGAGTACAATTCAAATTTTATTGAACAAACATCCTAATAACAGTATTTTTGTTAAACATAAAAAAAACTTACAATGCACTGTTCCAAATTATTACATACAGTAAGTTTCAAAACACTTTATAGGTTGTAAAGAACTGAAAATTGTCAGTTTCTGCTTGAATTTGTTTGCAAGATGTCAGAATAGCCTCCCAGAGCTGCTGTTTGGATGTAAACTGACTCCTACCCTCATAGATCTTTTGCTTGAGGATGCTCCAAAGGTTCTCAATAGGATTGAGGTCAGGGGAGGATGGAGGCCACACCATGACTTTCTCTCCTTTTATCCCCATAGCAGCCATTGATGCAGAGTTATTCTTTGCAGCATGAGATGGTGCATTGTCATGCATGAAGATGATTTTATTACGGAAAGCATAGTTCTTCCTTCTGTTCCCATGATTCTGGCCCAAAACGTGACTCCACCACTGCCATGCTGACATCGCAGCCTTGTTGGAACAGGTTGGCCGTCCACCAACCATCCACTACTCCATCCATCTGGACCATCCAGGGTTGCACGGCACTCATCAGTGAACAGGACTGTTTGAAAATTAGTCTTCATGTATTTTTCTGCCCAATGCAGCCGTTTCGGCTTGTGAGCATTGGTTAGTGTTGGCCGAATAGAAGGTTTATGCACAGTTGCAAGGACTCTACACCTTGATGTCCATGAGACTCCAGAGGCACCAGCAGCTTCAAATATCTGTTTGCTGCTATGTAATGGTATTTTAGCAGCTGCTCTCTTGATCCAATGCATTATTCTGGCAGAAATCTTCCTCAATGTGCCTTTATCTGCACGAACCCGTCTCTGCTCTGAAACAGCCACAAATCTCTTAATAGTGCGATGATCACGCTTACGTTTTCATGAAATATCTAATGTTTTTATACCTCGTCCAAGGCATTGAACTATTTCACTCTTTTCGACAGCACAGAGATCCTTTTTCTTTCCCATATTGCTTGAAAATGGTGCTCTGCTTAATAATGTGGAACACCCTCCTTTAGTAGTTTTTCCTTAAATTGGGCTCACCTGCTAATCTAATTATAACACATGTCCGAGATTGTTTTCAGTGATCAAAAGAGCCCTGAGACACAATGCCACCCATGAGTTAAACTGAAAAACAAAATATTTAATCTTTGTGACACTTAAATAGAATTTTCATAATAATTTGGAACAGGGTGTATATAGACAAGCCAAAAGGGCAAGAAAGGGGAGATGGATGCTGAGGTCAGTATATTAGAAAACAGAATAGTCAAATACAAGCCACCAGAAAAGCTCACCAGAAAAGTCAATAACAAGCCAAAATTTGTGAACCAAATACAATGTATGAAATGTAGTCACAAATGAGTATGGTGGTTTCTACAGATGTGCCAACCTGAAATGCTGGTCAGAGGCGGATTTTATTTCTGGTCTGATCAAAAGCAGACTGGTCAGAAAACCTCTTTCTGACCTGCAGCACTGCGAGGCAGCATTGAACTGGCTTTCCAGCTAATCAGGAACCCTAAAAGGTCTTCCATTTTTGACCAGGTGGGAATCAATCAAGGCTTCTTCTCTTCAACTTGACATAATGTTGCTGTTGATCATCCCGTGATCTTTCAAATCTATCATAAAGGACATTTTCCACCATATGCTCACAGCAGCTGTGGCAGAGTGGGTTTGTGAGATGAACAAAATCCTATCCATGGAAAGGTCGATCCATGCTGAGGATAAACCGCTGGAACAACTTCCAATAGTGTGGACACAATGGGAGTAATTTCACAGCTCAGCCAACTTCTCTCAATATCTATAAAGTTAGGGGGTCAGACCTTCTCTTTCTCCTCCCCTCCACTTCTCTGACTTCTTTTATCAACTTGCTACGTCTTGGGTGCAAATTCCAGTGCTTTCCCCCTGCCCCCCAATTTCTCTTACTTCCTTTTCTACTCTTTACTTTTGACGATTTGTCCTTGCTTTATTACTGCAGACATAGGTCTTAAGGGCTCACTCACCTACTGGGTTGTGCTATTATGACCTGGCTGATTTGCTTTTAACCTTTGCTAATGTGTGACCCTTATCTTTCTGTCATGATGGGTCTGTTGTATTTATATATCTGGGCGATAATGTGTATTTACTTTACATTCACTGTACATGGTCTACAGGTTTTGTATGTCTTTGTACTGTTAGCGGGGTTTTTTCCTTTTAAAGGTTTTCACGGCTTTTTATAAAACTTTAAAATTTTGAAATAAAAAACAATTATACATAAAATGGTAAATGGCAAAGCCTAACAGAAAAAAGGGCTCAAGTGCCAGGGATCTACTCCATTACTAGAGGTGATCGCGAGTAAAACTCTGTGCTCCATTAAGGGCTTGGTGCATTTGTTAGTATCAGACATTTTAGGGAAGATCCCCTATGTCCAGAAAAGGTTAAGATCCATGAACTAACATATAGGACAGGGAACAGGGGAAAAAGCATATAAAATATTCCTTGGCAACCTGATATGGCATAGAGAAAATTGTACTGAAAATTGAAGATATCTGGGAAAATGTTTCAAGGACTGGGGTAGTTATGTGTAAATCACCCAGAGATGTATGGGTGTATAGAACAAGCAAAAGAGATCTGTAGACCTTGGGAGGTACTAACTCAACAAAGGTGTTTTCTGTCTAAACAGTCCTACTGAAGTAGAAGACTTCATACTCTTTTTTTTTTTTTGCAGATAGAGAAGTCTACCTGCACCAGTCAACTTATGTGAGTTTCTGGAAGATCCAAGACAATTACAGGATTCTAGACATTAACTGCAGATATAAGGAATAGCCCACTGCACTTGATCCCTGTGGTGAAAGGATGTGTTTTGTCATTGTAAACAAAACCCACATACCCTAAGGGTTAGTTATCCTTAGCTTATATAGGAGGAGTTCAATAAACAGTCCCATAGGACCAAACTAATCCCTAGAATCAGAGTATGGTGTTCTGTGGTTCTGACTTTCTCCTCATAGCAGAAGTGAAAAATGAGGAGAGAGATGTAACTACATCATAACTTACACAATGAGGTAGTAGAGAGGGTAATTGCTGAAGGTACCCTTTTAAGGCAGGATCATGGAAAACAGGATCGCGTTAGTTGCACAAGTGCCGTGGTCCAGGTAGCTGCAGACAAAGTGTCAATTGCTGGCTGCAGAACTTGACCTGCCAGATTTAAAACAGCTCTTGCGAGTAGTTTAAATTTTCTATGTACAGGATCTTAATGAGGTAGTAAAGTCTGCTTTGCAAGTTTTATCTACGCAAAAGCTTATAAATAAAGCTTACCTGTAGATAAAATGAATATCTCCTAAACGTGCACTGTTTAGGAGATATTCCAAGAAGCAGCAGCTGGTGATGTCACTGGTACATATGCTCTGAAGGGATGGCATGCTTATACCATCCCTTCAGAACTCTGGCATCATTGCAGATCACCCATTCAAATGACAAGAGCCCTCAAACCCAGAAAGACCAGGTGGAGACAGAATCCCTGTCAGCAATGACAGCGTGCCACAGGAGGGATCCGCTCTATAAGCAAGTCTGACATAATGTGCTATTATGCAAGGCAAACTAGCACACTATGGCTTAAAACTGCAGGGGAACCTGCTTTTTTGTCAAGTTTTCATCCACTTTAAAGACAGGGACACATTTTGTTGAAACAAATAGTGAAATGCTTACTCAAGTATAAGATGGTTGTATCTACTACCAGTACCATCCATTTCCTAGTGAACGCTTTCCACAGGATAGAAATTTGTGCTGACTTTTGGGGGAGAGAAAAACTTTCCAGGAATGTATGAAACTTAATAAATTATCCCTTTTGAATAGTACAAGCATTATTAGACATTTACAAGTGTCTTTTTAGCTGAAGGGGTATGACAAAACAGAAAGGAGTCAATCTCAATAGCACTAAGGACTGGAGATAAGATAGTTCCTATCAGCAGGCTGATCTTGTGAGGCTATAGAAGCTAGTGCAGAGCAGCCTGGGAGAGAGATCTTTCAAGGTCCTTTCTAATACTTCATCTAAGCCCTCCTTTACCCATTTTATGCTCATCTCTTCAAGGGCAGACATCATAGGACCCAACACCAAAGGAAATAGCTATATTAGAGGAGGAGCGTACCAGATCTTTGCATCAGACAGAACTGGCTATAAAAACAAAAAACTACTCAGTTTAGTCAAATCCACTGATCAGACCATGCTACAGGGGTGTTTGTTTATATTCCTTTTTTTTACCCCCAGTAGAATGGGACCTAAAAGCATTTAGAGCAGTGGTTCTCAACCTTTCTAATGCCGCGACCCCTTAATACAGTTCCTCATGTTGCGGTGACCCCCAACCATAAAATTATTTTCGTTGCTACTTCATAACTGTAATTTTGCAGTGGGAGGACTAGTGCCACATCGTTGGTGTCAGTGTGGGGGGAGGAATAGTGCCCCATCGTTGGCGTCAGTGTGGGGGGAGGAATAGTGCCCCATCGTTGGCGTCAGTGTGGGGGGAGGAATAGTGCCCCATCGTTGGCGTCAGTGTGGGGGGAGGAATAGTGCCCCATCGTTGGCGTCAGTGTGGGGGGAGGAATAGTGCCCCATCGTTGGCGTCAGTGTGGGGGGAGGAATAGTGCCCCATCGTTGGCGTCAGTGTGGGGGGAGGAATAGTGCCCCATCGTTGGCGTCAGTGTGGGGGGAGGAATAGTGCCCCATCGTTGGCGTCAGTGTGGGGGGAGGAATAGTGCCCCATCGTTGGCGTCAGTGTGGGGGGAGGAATAGTGCCCCATCGTTGGCGTCAGTGTGGGGGGAGGAATAGTGCCCCATCGTTGGCGTCAGTGTGGGGGGAGGAATAGTGCCCCATCGTTGGCGTCAGTGTGGGGGGAGGAATAGTGCCCCATCGTTGGCGTCAGTGGGGGGAGGAATAGTGCCCCATCGTTGGCGTCAGTGGGGGGAGGAATAGTGCCCCATCGTTGGCGTCAGTGGGGGGGGAATAGTGCCCCATCGTTGGCGTCAGTGGGGGGGGGAATAGTGCCCCATCGTTGGCGTCAGTGGGGGGGGGAATAGTGCCCCATCGTTGGCGTCAGTGGGGGGGGGAATAGTGCCCCATCGTTGGCGTCAGTGGGGGGGGGAATAGTGCCCCATCGTTGGCGTCAGTGGGGGGGGGAATAGTGCCCCATCGTTGGCGTCAGTGGGGGGAGGAATAGTGCCCCATCGTTGGCGTCAGTGGGGGGAGGAATAGTGCCCCATCGTTGGCGTCAGTGGGGGGAGGAATAGTGCCCCATCGTTGGCGTCAGTGGGGGGAGGAATAGTGCCCCATCGTTGGCGTCAGTGGGGGGAGGAATAGTGCCCCATCGTTGGCGTCAGTGGGGGGAGGAATAGTGCCCCATCGTTGGCGTCAGTGGGGGGAGGAATAGTGCCCCATCGTTGGCGTCAGTGGGGGGAGGAATAGTGCCCCATCGTTGGCGTCAGTGGGGGGAGGAATAGTGCCCCATCGTTGGCGTCAGTGGGGGGGAGGAATAGTGCCCCATCGTTGGCGTCAGTGGGGGGAGGAATAGTGCCCCATCGTTGGCGTCAGTGGGGGGAGGAATAGTGCCCCATCGTTGGCGTCAGTGGGGGGAGGAATAGTGCCCCATCGTTGGCGTCAGTGGGGGGAGGAATAGTGCCCCATCGTTGGCGTCAGTGGGGGGAGGAATAGTGCCCCATCGTTGGCGTCAGTGGGGGGAGGAATAGTGCCCCATCGTTGGCGTCAGTGGGGGGAGGAATAGTGCCCCATCGTTGGCGTCAGTGGGGGGAGGAATAGTGCCCCATCGTTGGCGTCAGTGGGGGGAGGAATAGTGCCCCATCGTTGGCGTCAGTGGGGGGAGGAATAGTGCCCCATCGTTGGCGTCAGTGGGGGGAGGAATAGTGCCCCATCGTTGGCGTCAGTGGGGGGAGGAATAGTGCCCCATCGTTGGCGTCAGTGGGGGGAGGAATAGTGCCCCATCGTTGGCGTCAGTGGGGGGAGGAATAGTGCCCCATCGTTGGCGTCAGTGGGGGGAGGAATAGTGCCCCATCGTTGGCGTCAGTGGGGGGAGGAATAGTGCCCCATCGTTGGCGTCAGTGGGGGGAGGAATAGTGCCCCATCGTTGGCGTCAGTGGGGGGAGGAATAGTGCCCCATCGTTGGCGTCAGTGGGGGGAGGAATAGTGCCCCATCGTTGGCGTCAGTGGGGGGAGGAATAGTGCCCCATCGTTGGCGTCAGTGGGGGGAGGAATAGTGCCCCATCGTTGGCGTCAGTGGGGGGAGGAATAGTGCCCCATCGTTGGCGTCAGTGGGGGGAGGAATAGTGCCCCATCGTTGGCGTCAGTGGGGGGAGGAATAGTGCCCCATCGTTGGCGTCAGTGGGGGGAGGAATAGTGCCCCATCGTTGGCGTCAGTGGGGGGAGGAATAGTGCCCCATCGTTGGCGTCAGTGGGGGGAGGAATAGTGCCCCATCGTTGGCGTCAGTGGGGGGAGGAATAGTGCCCCATCGTTGGCGTCAGTGGGGGGAGGAATAGTGCCCCATCGTTGGCGTCAGTGGGGGGAGGAATAGTGCCCCATCGTTGGCGTCAGTGGGGGGAGGAATAGTGCCCCATCGTTGGCGTCAGTGGGGGGAGGAATAGTGCCCCATCGTTGGCGTCAGTGGGGGGAGGAATAGTGCCCCATCGTTGGCGTCAGTGGGGGGAGGAATAGTGCCCCATCGTTGGCGTCAGTGGGGGGAGGAATAGTGCCCCATCGTTGGCGTCAGTGGGGGGAGGAATAGTGCCCCATCGTTGGCGTCAGTGGGGGGAGGAATAGTGCCCCATCGTTGGCGTCAGTGGGGGGAGGAATAGTGCCCCATCGTTGGCGTCAGTGGGGGGAGGAATAGTGCCCCATCGTTGGCGTCAGTGGGGGGAGGAATAGTGCCCCATCGTTGGCGTCAGTGGGGGGAGGAATAGTGCCCCATCGTTGGCGTCAGTGGGGGGAGGAATAGTGCCCCATCGTTGGCGTCAGTGGGGGGAGGAATAGTGCCCCATCGTTGGCGTCAGTGGGGGGAGGAATAGTGCCCCATCGTTGGCGTCAGTGGGGGGAGGAATAGTGCCCCATCGTTGGCGTCAGTGGGGGGAGGAATAGTGCCCCATCGTTGGCGTCAGTGGGGGGAGGAATAGTGCCCCATCGTTGGCGTCAGTGGGGGGAGGAATAGTGCCCCATCGTTGGCGTCAGTGGGGGGAGGAATAGTGCCCCATCGTTGGCGTCAGTGGGGGGAGGAATAGTGCCCCATCGTTGGCGTCAGTGGGGGGAGGAATAGTGCCCCATCGTTGGCGTCAGTGGGGGGAGGAATAGTGCCCCATCGTTGGCGTCAGTGGGGGGAGGAATAGTGCCCCATCGTTGGCGTCAGTGGGGGGAGGAATAGTGCCCCATCGTTGGCGTCAGTGGGGGGAGGAATAGTGCCCCATCGTTGGCGTCAGTGGGGGGAGGAATAGTGCCCCATCGTTGGCGTCAGTGGGGGGAGGAATAGTGCCCCATCGTTGGCGTCAGTGGGGGGAGGAATAGTGCCCCATCGTTGGCGTCAGTGGGGGGAGGAATAGTGCCCCATCGTTGGCGTCAGTGGGGGGAGGAATAGTGCCCCATCGTTGGCGTCAGTGGGGGGAGGAATAGTGCCCCATCGTTGGCGTCAGTGGGGGGAGGAATAGTGCCCCATCGTTGGCGTCAGTGGGGGGAGGAATAGTGCCCCATCGTTGGCGTCAGTGGGGGGAGGAATAGTGCCCCATCGTTGGCGTCAGTGGGGGGAGGAATAGTGCCCCATCGTTGGCGTCAGTGGGGGGAGGAATAGTGCCCCATCGTTGGCGTCAGTGGGGGGAGGAATAGTGCCCCATCGTTGGCGTCAGTGGGGGGAGGAATAGTGCCCCATCGTTGGCGTCAGTGGGGGGAGGAATAGTGCCCCATCGTTGGCGTCAGTGGGGGGAGGAATAGTGCCCCATCGTTGGCGTCAGTGGGGGGAGGAATAGTGCCCCATCGTTGGCGTCAGTGGGGGGAGGAATAGTGCCCCATCGTTGGCGTCAGTGGGGGGAGGAATAGTGCCCCATCGTTGGCGTCAGTGGGGGGAGGAATAGTGCCCCATCGTTGGCGTCAGTGGGGGGAGGAATAGTGCCCCATCGATGGCGTCAGTGGGGGGAGGAATAGTGCCCCATCGTTGGCGTCAGTGGGGGGAGGAATAGTGCCCCATCGTTGGCGTCAGTGGGGGGAGGAATAGTGCCCCATCGTTGGCGTCAGTGGGGGGAGGAATAGTGCCCCATCGTTGGCGTCAGTGGGGGGAGGAATAGTGCCCCATCGTTGGCGTCAGTGGGGGGAGGAATAGTGCCCCATCGTTGGCGTCAGTGGGGGGAGGAATAGTGCCCCATCGTTGGCGTCAGTGGGGGGAGGAATAGTGCCCCATCGTTGGCGTCAGTGGGGGGAGGAATAGTGCCCCATCGTTGGCGTCAGTGGGGGGAGGAATAGTGCCCCATCGTTGGCGTCAGTGGGGGGAGGAATAGTGCCCCATCGTTGGCGTCAGTGGGGGGAGGAATAGTGCCCCATCGTTGGCGTCAGTGGGGGGAGGAATAGTGCCCCATCGTTGGCGTCAGTGGGGGGAGGAATAGTGCCCCATCGTTGGCGTCAGTGGGGGGAGGAATAGTGCCCCATCGTTGGCGTCAGTGGGGGGAGGAATAGTGCCCCATCGTTGGCGTCAGTGGGGGGAGGAATAGTGCCCCATCGTTGGCGTCAGTGGGGGGAGGAATAGTGCCCCATCGTTGGCGTCAGTGGGGGGAGGAATAGTGCCCCATCGTTGGCGTCAGTGGGGGGAGGAATAGTGCCCCATCGTTGGCGTCAGTGGGGGGAGGAATAGTGCCCCATCGTTGGCGTCAGTGGGGGGAGGAATAGTGCCCCATCGTTGGCGTCAGTGGGGGGAGGAATAGTGCCCCATCGTTGGCGTCAGTGGGGGGAGGAATAGTGCCCCATCGTTGGCGTCAGTGGGGGGAGGAATAGTGCCCCATCGTTGGCGTCAGTGGGGGGAGGAATAGTGCCCCATCGTTGGCGTCAGTGGGGGGAGGAATAGTGCCCCATCGTTGGCGTCAGTGGGGGGAGGAATAGTGCCCCATCGTTGGCGTCAGTGGGGGGAGGAATAGTGCCCCATCGTTGGCGTCAGTGGGGGGAGGAATAGTGCCCCATCGTTGGCGTCAGTGGGGGGAGGAATAGTGCCCCATCGTTGGCGTCAGTGGGGGGAGGAATAGTGCCCCATCGTTGGCGTCAGTGGGGGGAGGAATAGTGCCCCATCGTTGGCGTCAGTGAGGGGAGGAATACTGTCTCATCGTTGGCGTCAGTGAGGGAGGAATAGTGCCCCATCGTTGGCGTCAGTGAGGGGAGGAATAGTGCCCCATCGTTGGCGTCAGTGAGGGGAGGAATAGTGCCCCATCGTTGGCGTCAGTGGGGGGAGGAATAGTGCCCCATCGTTGGTGTCAGTGGGTGGAGGAATAGTGCCCCATCGTTGGTATTAGTGACACAAATTATGGGGCACTATCCCTTCCACTGACACCAATGATACTTACCTTGCTGACCCCTGCTCCAGCCTGGGCTCGCTCTCTCCCTCTCCCATCTACAGCCTGCATACCTGGCTGCAGCAGCAAAATTTGCACTTACCTGTCAGCTGTCTTCCTTCTCTGGCCTCTCTCTTCACTCGTTCCTGCAGCTCCCTCGATCTTCTTTGATCTCTGCGCGCTGCCGCTCGGCTCCTCCTCTCCAAGCTCCACCTTCTCGCCGGTGATTGGCCGCCTGTGTGCCTCTCCTGAGCTACAGTTCCGGTGGCCAATCAGCGGCGAGGAGGCGGTGACAGGGGCAGCATATCATCCCGCCCACACATCGCCGGAGACAGCAGCGGTGTCTCGGTTCCTAAGACCATCGGAAATATGTGTTTTCCGATGGTCTTAGGCGACCCCTGGGAAATGGTCGTTCGACCCCCAGGTTGAGAACCGCTGATTTAGAGTGTATAGTCCTGCTTTGGAAAACTGTTGGGCCTTTTACCTGTCTATATGTACGCCATGCACTCTGCACTGCGTTGATAGAAGAAATCCCACAGTTTAATTGCCTGGATATAAGATATACTAGGATGGATTAATTCTGGGAGTCCTTGCAGCACTTGGTTATAAGGATCTATCCATTATTTTGAGTGACTCTTGAGCAGTTTGGTCCCTACAGCGGTGTTGTACCACCATCTTAATTCTGCAGCATATTCCCTTCGGACAACCCACACTTTAACCGTTTCCGTGCTGTCCTATAACAGAAATACTGCTACAGGGTGGCACGGGTGCGCAAAATCACTTATATATACGTGATCTTGCAGTTCCTGGTAGAGGGTGCGTGTGCCCTACCCGCACCACCATTTGCAGCCTCGGCTGTCAATCACCGGATCCTGGCTGGTGATCGTCGAGTATCTCAGACAGGGGAGAGACCTGTGTATGAACAACACAGATCTCTCCCGTCAGCTCCTGCACACTGCTTTGTATGGCTCTGCATAGCAAAGCCATAAAAAGCAGTGTGCTTACAGTGAAGCACACACAGCCCACATAGTGAAAAAGCACACAGTTAAACCTTTGATGGCCCCAGATGTAAACCCCTTCCTTCCCAGTGCCATTAGTACAGTGTAAGTGCTTTTTATTAGCACTGATCACTGTATTGGTGTCACTGGGGATGTCAGTGACACCAAGTCCGTTCCCCCCAGTGTCAGAATGCCCGCCAAAGTCCAGCTATAAGTAGCTGATAGTCGCCATTACTAGTTAAAAAAAAATACAGTACATATAAACGCCATTTGTAAACGCTATAACTTTCAAGTAAACCAAATAATTTACATGTGTTGGGATTTTTTTTTAGCAAAGACATGTAGCAGAATAAATTTTAGCTTAAATTTATGACGGAATTAGATTTTTTACATTTTTATTGGTCATTTTAATAGCAAAAAGTCAAAAATATGTTTTTTTTCCACCAAATTGTCAGTTTTTTTATACTGAAAAAAAAAAAAAAAAAAAAAAATCGCTCATGCGATCAAATACTACCAAAAGAAAGCTCTATTTGTGGGAAAAAAGGACAAATTTCATTTGGGTGCAGCATTGCATGATTGCGCAACTGTCAGTTAAATTAAAGCAGTGCCGTATCGCAAAAATGGCCTGGTCAGGAAAGAGGGTAAATCCTCTGGAGGGCAAGTGGTTAAAGGGGTTAGATTTTGTTATGTTGAAGGACTTTCCAATACTCATGTTGTTGATTTTAATAACATGAGGCTCGTGGTATGCCCCAGAAGACGCCTTTTGATGATGAAACACGTTGGGTGGAGCCTCTTATTATTATTATACAGTATTTATATAGTGTCAAAAGGTTTGCTCAGTGCTGTACATTATAGTGGGGGACAGTACATGAGACAATACAGTAACAAAACAATGGGCCCTGCTCTTTCGAGCTTACAATCTAGGAGGGAGGGGATAGTGGTAAAGGAGGAAGTGGCTGTGGGGGATGAAGTGGCAGGAGGAGTGGAGGAGATCGGCTGTTAGGTGAGAGTAGGGTAGGCTTCCCTGAAGAGATGGGTTTTCAGGGTGTGCCTAAAGGTGAGGAGGGTAGGTGACAGTCTGATGGATTGGGGTAGTGAGTTCCAGAGGATGGGGGAAGTCCTGGAGAAATCCTGCAGTTGGGCGTGGGAGGAGGAGACCAGGGGGCTAGAAAGTAGAAGGTCTTGTGAGTACGGGTTGGGTGGTATTTGGGTATTAGGTCGGTGAGGTAGTTTGGGGCAGCATTATGAATGGCTTTGTATGTCAATGTTAGTAGTCTGAATTTAATGCGATGGGCAATCGAAATCCAGTGGAGGGAATGACAGAGGGGTGGCAGAAACGGAGCGGTTGGTAAGGTGGATGAGTCTGGCCGCTGAGTTCAGGACAGACTGAAGCAGGGATAGCCTGTGTTGGGGTAGGCCGGTGAGAAGGGAGTTGCAGTAGTCCGGACATGAGATAATAAGGGAGTGAACGAGTTGTTTAGTAGTGTCTGGGGTTAGGAACATACGTATTTTGGAGATGTTGCGGAGGTGGAGCCTGCATGAGTTTGCCGGCGATTGGACATGGGGTTGGAAGCACAGGTTTGAGTCTAGAGTGACACCTAGGACTTTGGCTTGCAGGGTGGGACTGATGGTGGAGTTGTTGGTCGTGATGGAGAGGATGGGGGGGGGGGGGGTTTGCGCGGGCTGGGGGGAAAATTAGGAGCTCGGTATTGGAGAGGTTCAATTTGAGGAAATGGAGCGACATCCAGTCTGATATGTCATGTACATGCACATGTGTTTTAATCTACAGGAGTACATTTATATAACTAAAAAATGTTTACACTATGGAGAGGCTCTCTCTTTTTTGCCTTACATGAATGTTAATGTCTGAAATTATGTGCCAGTTCACATATATGCGGATTGGATGTGGGATTGGATTTTCACTATAGGTTTTCTTTTTTGTGTTATGCATTTATTGTATATTTTTGCACTTTGAACACATTTTTGATTATTTAGCATAATACATTTTTATTTGCATACACTAGAAGAGATATCTTCTTGTTTGTGTTTGCTACCTAGTTTTTTTTGTTCACTATATATGTTTTTTTTGTGCACAAGTGCGCAGTATTAACTAAAATATTGACCCACTATACAAAACAAGTTTTTTAACTTAATTTACTGAAAAAACTGGGGGTCATTTAGAACTGGTAACTGTAGGTGTAGCTGTTTAGAGTCTAGGCATGTGTAGACTGGAAATAATGACAAAGATGGTATCCTTAGGTTTTGGATTTATGTCTGCAGACTGAGACTCCTCTTATATCCTCAAACAAGGAATCATCCTTAGCTGGCTGAACAGAAGCAGCTGCACCTCCAGCAAAATCTGAACTGTACTATGAAGAGAGGGTGTTAAAAAATGCTTGTGGACTCATCTAACATGGCTGTAATTTTCTCCATAAACATGCCATAGACATAGTATTGGAGAATTCCTACCTGTAGGACATATGAAGAACAGAATTTACCCAAAATTTGCTTGAAGAGATTACATTCTACACTCACATTCCTTTTCCAATATATACAGTATTCGGTTTGTCTAATCTGGGAAGTGTTTTAAAAATGAATAGAGGAGGGAATCACTCCTGAAGGAGTTAAAGACACTGAGGAGTGTTGTGACTCCTCAGAGGGTAACAGGACCAAGCTATCAATGTCAGCTCCATTAGGAAGCATTCTGCAAGACCCCCCAGCAGTGTTACTATTATAGAAAAAGGTAGGAAGGCCCACAGGGCCACTGCCCTTGCACTTGTAAGTCGCCATACACACGCACAAAAAAATGTAAACTGTGTGCTTAAGTAAACACAAAATGTTAAAGAATGGAAAAATTTGCAAACACTATGCGATATTTAATATAGTCATAGAATGATACAAAATTGTGTTGCACTACTTGACAAATAAAAAAGAATATTAATGTGCTAATATAAACAAATATGAGGTAAACACCTAATAATTCTAAATCAAATATCCAAAAAACATGAAACGGTGATGAACGGTGTACCAATCCACTAATATAGACAGCTGTGAGATAAAAGTATATCCTAGAAAGTTGAAGAATCCTCCACTAGGTAACACCATGCAAGGCTTCCCAGATCTGTATGACCTTTAACCACTTGAGCTCCAGAGGATTTACCCCCCTTAATGACCAAGCCTCTTTTTGCTACTGCTGCACTAATTCAACTGATAATTGCGCGGTCATGCAATGCTGCACCCAAACGAAATTTACGTCCTTTTTATCACACAAATAGAGCTTTCTTTTGGTGTAATTTGATCACCTGTGCGCTTTTTATTTTTCACGCTATAAACAAAAAAAGGCCCAAAATTTTTAAGAAAACAATATTTTTTACTTTCAGCTATAAAAAATATATAGTAAACTCAAAGTTGGTTATAAATTTAGGCCAAAATGTATTCTGCTACGTTTTTGGTAAAAAAAATCCCAATAAGTGTATATTGATTGCTTTGTGTGGAAGTTATAGCGTCTACAAACTATGGTATAAATACTGCAATTTACGCCATTTTTCTGCTATATAGCGCTGCGCTAGTTTAACGGACAATTGCGCGGTCATGCAATATGGTACATAAATTAAATTTACATCCTTTTTTTCCCCACAAATTGAGCTTTCTTTCGGTGGTATTTGATCGCCTGTACGGTTTTTATTTTTTGCGCTATAAAAAAAAGGCTGACAATTTTGAGGAAAAAAAAACAATATTTTGGACTTTTTGGTATAAAACATGTCCAGTAAAAAAAAAATGCAAAAATCAAATTTAGTCATAAATGTCTGCCAAAATGCATTCTGCGACATGTCTTTGCTAAAAAAAAAATGGCGGGAAAGATACTGGGATTTTTTAGGTTTTTTTTATACTAATAATGGCGGCGATCAGCAAATTATGGCGGCGATCAGGGATTTATGGCAGCGACCAGCGACTTATGGCGGGACTGCGGCGGACATTCTGACATTGGGGGGTACTGACTTGGGTCACTGACATCCCCAAAAACACTAATACAGTGATCAGTGCAAAAAAAAACCACTGACACTGTACTAATGGCAATGGGGAGGAAGGGGTTAACTTTACTTTGCAGGGAAGGGTTATAGGAGTAAGGGGGAGTGTTTTACTAGGGGGCGGGGGTGTGTACTGGACGGGACAAGGCTGATCGAGAAAGAGAAACTGTTCTTTCTCGATCAGCTCATCCTCGAGCTGACAGGGAAGTGACAGACAGCACAGCTACTGCAGCTGTGCTCTCTGTCACTGTTTGCCGCTGATCGCCGGGAAACAGCCG
The DNA here is from genome assembly GCF_062004578.1 of Staurois parvus. Taxonomy (NCBI): domain Eukaryota; kingdom Metazoa; phylum Chordata; class Amphibia; order Anura; family Ranidae; genus Staurois; species Staurois parvus. The sequence continues at coordinate 47,412 of NW_028319710.1, read as the reverse complement.
CTAAGGAGCGGCTGTGACCCGGCGACTGACATCTGCAGCGGTGATCCGCGGGACAGCTAGGGCGGCGGCGAGCCGCCTATTTGTTTACAAAACACACGTTTTAAAACGTGGTTTTGCCTGCGAGTACCGCCCTGCTGCCGTATATGTACAGTGGCTGGGTGGCATGTAGTTAAAGAGAGGTCAAAATGCACCATAGTCACAAAGCATCATAATAGTCTACTTAGATGGAGTCGTCAGAAAGCAAAGGAGGAGGATGACTGCTTTCACTTTCTGATCATTGTGTCCCTGTCTGAGCTGACACTGTGCTGAAGACAGACACTAAACTCCACCTGAACCCACCAGAGGACAATGCATATAGGCGGAGCAACTCTTCATAAAGATGTTTTTTTTAATCTGGAGTTTTATATCCAAGAGATGAATGCATGATTGAGGAGTTTCTCTTCTTAAGTGCCTTCTGCAGTGGTTATGGTATCCTTTGCTTTCTGATGACTCTAACAGCTCCAAATGTAAACCCCTCAGGGGAAGAATGAAAGGTAGTAAAACTCCACTAATTTTTCAGTACAAAACAGAAGTTTCAACTAATTTCTGCTGAAGTCCTGAGAAGCCGTGCAGTTCCCACACAGACATACTGAGAATAGAGAAAAACATCACTCCATGCTGTGTCCCATCTAGAGAGCCTTTGCCCTCAAGGTGGACATAGTTCCTAATTAATTTTTTTTTTTTCTTTTTAGGGACAAGGTTCCACCAGGTGGGTGCACCGTGGCCCTAACCTGTAAAGCATTCGGCGTTAACTCACGTTACACTTGTGTTTGAGTCGATTGCCTGCAGGATGCATTACGGCTACCTTTGTGTCTTTCTCACAGTGGGGTCCAGGTACGTCCTTGGAAAAGAAATACAAATCTTCATAAAAAGTAAAGCATTCAGGGGAAAAGAGACTCCAGAGGGAAATAAAAACACTAGTATGTTCTCCCAGGAGGCTAGAGAAAAAAAGGAACATGATGGGAGTTATACTAGGTTGTCTTGCATGTTTGCTTGTTAAGTGTCCAAACTCCTGATGGCAGCAGCATAACCCAATGTATCTTAATTACTTCTTGTGTCCCTTAGTGCACAATTAAGAAAAAGAAAAAAAGCACTGCAGTGTAGAATCAAATTCAAGACCAACTAGACAAGTTGCGATAAACCTGGCACTTTTATTTTGCATAACAGCAGACTACATTATTGTAGTGTACATTTAAAGGCACATAACAAACACTTTAACGAGAGACTGCCTTTAATATACTGTTTTGTATTTTGAAATTGTACTTGAAGCCCACACACATCATGAATACGTTCATATTAGTATACATGGGCTTTATTTAAACAAAGTGCAAATGTGCATAAATATCTAACTTGCAGCTAAAAGAAAAAAACACATACTATTCATTTATCCTCTGTTAGTATAGAATCCAGTTATGCAAATTGCAGATGTTGTACAGACCTTAATGTTCTGTACTACTGCTCAGAAATCATTTTAAATTTGTCTGACAAACCAGAGTTAGACTTACGGGCAACTACTTCCAGTAGTCTTCCTGGACAGTCCTCCACCCTCCTTTGGACAGGAAACACATTGGCTCATAGGATAAAAGACAGATCCTTCATCTTGCCAGGGTAGCTTTTGAAGCCTGTTTACCTCTTCTACTACCAGCAAACACAAAAAGTGTTAGAGGAATGAAAATTCTTAAGTTGCCTCTAGGAAAAGTTGTACTCAAAAGTTTGCATATCCAGGCAGCAAACGTGAAATTTTGGCATTGATATTTAAAATATGACTGATCATACCACAAAAACTTTCCTTTGCACCCTGCATTCACTATCTGGTTTCTCACAATACATGGAAATGCAGTTATTTTAGTAAACAAACTGCTAAATACCTTTTCTCAACAGTTTTCATTCTGCTCTGACTGTCCTGACTGCATAACCCCTGACACTCAGTCTGGACAGTGCCAATTATATGCACCCTCCCAAAAAAAAAATCTCTTCTAGCAATACATACTAAACTGAACATGTGCAGAGTGACCCCTAGTGCTCTGTATTATCAGCAGATGGATTGTGGACAGAAGGGGAGGATCAGAGAAAACCGGATCAATCAGCCTTTTTACACAATGCGGAGGATTAACCACTTAGGTTCCACAGTCAGCATTAACAAGCATGCTTTACTGCATATACAGACTGATTTTACTGTTGTGAGTTTAGTAACACTTTAAGGAAAGTGACCATATGAAGCCATCACATAGCTGTTTGGCTCCTTTTTAAATCATAACAAAAGATCACCCAAATGGCCCTGTTCAACCCTGGAATGTTTGGCCTTGGTACAGAAACACAAGGTGACACACAGGTTAAAAATGGCAACTAAAAGGTTAATTTCCCACATCTGTGGTTTTTTTGAATTGCAATTAGTGTGTGCGTATAAATGGGTTTTTTAGCGCTCACGTGGATGCACTGAGCAGGCTAGTTACAGAGCCATTTGGAGCACAAAAACTGTCAAAAGACCTGCATAACAAGGTAATGGAATTGTATAAAGATGGAAAAGGATATAAAAAGATATTCAAAGCTTTGAACATGCCAGTCAGCATTTAAGCAGAAAATTCGGGGATCTCTTGATCAAGAAAGATTGTAGCCGCAACTGCTAGAAGACTTGTTCTGGATGCAAAGAAAAACCCACAGGTAACCTCAGGAGAAATACAGGCCACTTTGGAAAAATTGTGGTGGTTTCAAGGAACACAATACAACAGTTGAATAAAAATTAGCTGCATGGTCGAGTTACCAAAAAGAAGCAGTTACTTTGCTAATGCCACAAAAAAGCCCAGTTACAATATGCCCAACTACATGCCGCATCGCTTTTGGCACACTGTAATTTGGTGTGATGAGACCAAAATATAGCAAGCGCTGTTTGAAAAGGGGTCAACAAGGGCTATAGTGACAAGAATACAATCCCCACTGTGAAGAATGGTGGTGAATCACTGATGTTTTGAAGGTGTGTGTGAGCTCTAAAGGCATGGGGAATCTTGTGAAAATTGAGGGCAAGATGAATGCAACATGTTATCAGAAAATACTGGCAGACAGTTTACATTCTTCTGCACGAAAGCTGCGCATAGAAAGCTCTTGGACTTTCCACCATGACAATGACCCTAAGCACAAGGCCAAGTTGACATTCCAGTAGTTAAAGCATAAAAAGGTGAAGGTTCTGGAGTGGCCATCACAGTCTCTTAAACCTTAATATAATCGAGTCACTCTGGGGAAATCTCAAATGTGTGGATTATGCAAGACGACCAAAGACTTTGCATGCCCTGGAGGCATTTTACCAAGACAAATGGGCAGCTATACCACCTGCAAGAATTCAGGGCCTCATGGATAGCTATTTCAAAAGACTACATGCTGTCATTAATGCTGAAGGGGACAATACACAGTATTAATTACTAAGGGTATGCAGACTTTTGTACAGGTGTCATTAAATTTGTTTACTTGTTGCCAGGTTTTGTTTTATGACTGCGCCATTCTGTTACAACGTACAATTGAATATGAATCCCATAAGAAATAAAAACTGTTTTGCCTGCTCACTCATGTTTTCTTTGCACATGCATATTACTAATTCTCCAAGGGTATGCAAGCTTTTGAGCACAACTGTATCTTAGAACACATCTTACGTCAAGGACACTGAATTCTTTTTCTTTATTAGTGGGGTTCTGACAAAACATGGGTAACACTGTCCTGTGGAACGAAGAAGCCACTTTACTGTAGGTAAGAAACCAGGATCCGTCCTCAGGACTATGGAGTCTTCCAAAACAGTGAGATAGGGTTCACTGACAAAAGCTGATTTATTTGCTCACTCATTCGCTGAGCAGAGGTGATATTCACCAAAAATACTGTCTATAAGGTTAGCAGTCTAACACTACCTTCTGAAATACAGTTGTGTTCAAAATAATAGCAGTCAGACATCACTAACCTGATCAATCACTGTTTTTGGTAGAAGATATTTCTACATGGCAAATAATTTACTAGCAAGTGTAGTAGAGTAATAGAAATCCAACAGATTCAACAGTCATGACATGCATGCTGCTGATTTTGTGTAATTGAATCACTAATTGAAAGGGACATGTTCAAAATAATAGCAGTGTGGAGCTCTATTAGTGAGGTCAGTCATTCTTTAAAAAACAGGTGGCAATTATTGCCCTTATTTAAGGAAGGAAGGCAGAAAATGTTGTACATGCTGGTTACAGTGCATTTCTCTCTGAAATTCTGAGGAAAATGGGTCGTTCCAGACATTGTTCAGAAGAACAGCGTACCTTGATTAAAAAGTTGATTGGAGAGGGGAAAACACATAAAGTGCAGAAAATGATAGGCTGCTCAGCTAAAATAATCGCAAATGCTTTAAAATGGCAACCAAAACCTGAAAGATGTGGAAGAAAGCGAAAAACTACCATTCAAATGGATAGAAGAATAGCCAAAATGGCAAGAACTCAGCCAACAATCAGCACCAGGAAGATCAAAGAAGGTCTAAAGTTACCTGTGAGTACTGTTACAATTAGAAGACGCCTATGTGAAGCCAAGCTATCTGCAAGAAGCCCTCGCAAAGTCCCACTGTTGAAAAAAAGATGTGCTGAAGAGGATACAATTTGCCAAAGAGCACATTGACTGGCCTAAAGAGAAATGGCGCAACATTTTGTGGACTGATAAAAGATTGTTCTTTTTGGGTCTAGTGGCCGGAGACAGTTTGTCAGACGACCCCCAAACGCTGAATTCAAGCCACAGTACTCTGTGAAGACAGTGAAGCATGGTTGCGCAAGCATCATGATATGGGGATGTTTCTCATACTACGGTGTTGGGCCTATTTATCGCATACCAGGGATCATGGATCAGTTTGAATACATCAGAATACTTGAAGAGGTCAAGCTGCCTTATGCTGAAGAGGAAATGCCCTTGAAATGGTCGTTCCAACAAGACAATGACCCCAAACACACCAGTAAACGTGCAACATCTTGGTTCCAGACCAACAAGACTGACGTTATGGAGTGGCCAGCCCAATCCCCGGATCTTAATCCAATAGAAAACTTGTGGGGTGACATCAAAAATGCAGTTTCTGAGGCAAAACCAAGAAATAGAGAAGAACACTGGAATGTAGTCCGATCATTCTGGGCTGGAATACCTGTTCACAGGTGCCAGAAGTTGGTTGACTCCATGCAACACAGATGTACAGCAGTTCTCAGAAACAGTGCTTACACAACAAAATATTCATTAAGTGATTCAAAGGAAAGAAAAATCTTCAAACATTTTTCAGTTTATATAGTGAATGTTTGAGTTTGTAAAGAAGAATACAAACACTGCTATTTTTTTGAACAGTCTAATATTCACTTTTCTTCAATTTTTTTTAGAGGAACAACACAAATTTGATATATTTTTCTTCATATTTTGATTTGGAATAGAATGTGTAGTGTTCCCAATGCATTTGTGTGTATGGAAATAAAAGCTATTAGAAGGATTTTGAGCTTTATTCACTTTTTTCAACACACTGCTATTATTTTGAACACAACTGTAGGTTCAAACTGAAGTTTGCTTAGACCTTTCAAAACAACTGAAAGATTCCATCTAGGACAAGTATTTGATAGAACCGACTCTTTCCTGGACAAGCTTTATAAAATCTTTGGATGAGAGGAGTTTCCTGTAGTGACTCCTGTAAATAGGCAGGGCTGCTATCTGGACCTTCAGGGCGCTAAAGGCTAAATTTTGTTCTGCCCCATCTTGAAAGAATTCCAGAATATTGGCAATTGTCGGCAAGACTCTACCATTCTGCAATGCAAGAATGCAATGCATCTATCCCTAAAGCTGCAATCTCCTAAGTCATTGAGAAGAATTGCTTTCTTTTCGCATTCTTTTTTGTCTTGGAACAAATCCATATTGGGCTGCCCCCAGTGAGTCACTAGATCCTGAAAGACCTCTGGGTGGAGGGACCATTCCGCCAATTGATTTGATGACTACTCAGAAAATTTGCCACTACACTCTGTTCTCCTTTCAGGTGAACTGCTGAAAAGGAAGACAAGTTTTCTTCTGTCCAAGACAACATGGTTTGCGCTAGACTCATTAGAGCCAGGTTCCTTGTATACCTGACGGTTGATGTATGCCATCATGTGGTGACATTGTCCGTCAAAACTTGTGTGGCTTTTTTTTTTTTTTTGGAATACTTCTGCGACCTTTGCCATTGCATGACTAATATTCTCTTTCTTGGTTTGTTCAATGACTCTGGGCCAGGTTTCCCTGATTGCTTCTCCACCAAAGAGCTCTCCTCACTTTCAGAGGAATGAGAACCTGCGAGTCCAAGGACTCCAATTTTCCATCCCTTAGCCACATCATGAAATGTTGTAGTGGTCTCTGATGGAACCTGGTCCATTGCACTGCTGGGAAAGTTGCTGCCATGGATCCTAAACACAGACCTTATGTCTCTCAAGGACACCGCTTGATTGTTCTGGAGCACAGATTTTCTCCACCTTTTTTTCTGGCAAAAATACTTTCTGGCTACCGGAATCCAAAATGTACCCCAAAAATAGGATCCTCTGAGAAGGTATAGTGTTGGATCTTTCCAGGTTCATTAACCAACCTAAATTGGTTAGCCAATCCTGAACTCTACGAAAATCCATCCTTAGATGATCCTCTATGGCAGCAGTTAAGAGGTCATCCAAATACAGAAATACAGTGATCACCTGAAGCCTCAGGGGTACAAGCGCTTTGACCAGAACTTTGGAAAAAATTCTTGGGGCTGAGAAAAGCCCAAAAGGTAATGCTCTGAATTGGAAGTAATACACTTCTGAGCCAATCCTGAGAGCCAATCAGAGAAATCTCTCTTACTGGAATATGGAGGTGTGCATCTGGGAATTCCAATGTTGCCATAAAGCAATTTTGCCAAAGAGGAGCTCAGACTGAAAAAATAAGACTGCGTCCTGAATCTTTTCTACCTTATTGCCTTGTTCAGAGGTCTTGGTTTTAACATTAGGTGGAATTTGCCTTAAAGTTCCTTTACCACAAAAGGTGTGAGTAAACAACTACCCTTCTTCATCTGGGGCACCTGAATCAAAAACTGATCTACCAGATCCCCAATCAGAAGCGGTGTTACTAGAAATCTAGAAGGTGCTTGTCGGTTCAATTCTAGCTTGTACCTGTGCTCCAGCAAGTCAAAGCCCGGGGGATAGTTTTTCGTCATGAAACAAAGCCCTCGAATCTTCCTCCTCAGTAGTCATTTGGTTTTTGTGGACTTGTCAGTAGGGTTGAAAAGAATTCCTGTTGTTCCCTTTCCTTTTTGCCCTTACCAGCGTTTCTTTGCCCTCCCCTTTTCCTCAGTTTGCGAACGTCCTTGCCCACAAAAAAAATTTAATTTTTTTTTCTCTGTGAAGGTTTTCTTCTTATCCTGCATTCTAAAGCATCTTGTAGGCCTGCACCAAAAAGTAAATCTCTTGAAAATGGTAAGTTACACAGCCATAATTTTGATGAAACATCACCTGTCCAGGTTTTCAGACAGAGCACTTTTCGGGCTTAATTTATTAAAGCTGAAATCTTGGCTGAAATTCTTACTGCTTCTGCTGAGGCTGTTTAGTAAAAGGTAACATCTTCTGTCCATGGGATCCTTGTATATCTTGAAATGCTAGACATTTTTTTTTAGATTTTTGCAAGAGGGGCATCTTGTTTTGGACATTTATTCCAAACTAGAGCTGGGCCATCAAATGGGAAATGTCTCTTTAAGAAAGCTGAAAAAAATGGTTCTCTTTCCAGTTTCCCACTTCAATATGGCCTCTGAAAGGACTGTGTACAGGAATAACACTTTTTTTGCATGCCCCGATACATCATATCATGTTTGCTCAACTGCACTCCCTCTATCTCTAAGGTGTCATAGGTGGTTTTCAAAAGTTCATCCACTTCATCCAGGGAAAGTTCATACCTGGAGGGGCTGGAGTCACCTTTGTCTGGCTTCTGTCCAATGTCAAAATCAGAGCAGAGCAGAGCAGAACCATCCTCACTAGATTCATTTCTGCTCTCCATACCTTGATCTACCATACTACCCACAGAGGATCCTGGCAAGGACATAATGGGTAAAGTGGGTGCAGTTGCAACTTAAGAGGAGGGTTTTTGTACATAAGTTAACAGAGTCCTAAATTCATGAATGGTTGCCGATAATTATTCCTTAACTGTGGTTAGGTTGTTACATGCTAGGGTAGACTCATCCTTAACGAAATTGCTGATACAGCTGTGGCATAAAGGCTTGCTCCAAGAGGAAGATAGTTTTGTAGAGCAACTACCATATATTTCTTTTTAGGAGCCAGATGTGTCCGTGAGATGGTCTTTCCTGCAGTAAGCGGACAAAAAGGGAACACCATCAGTGGCCCACAAGCCTTTATGGCCATCTCCACCCTGTGCTCTATCCCTTATAGTTACATTAAAAAAGGAAAAGCCCTGGGTGCCTAAGTTTCAGCAAAGAAAACCATCCAGCCTTACATCAGAGTAAAAAGGCTGAGTCCTCCACGCCTCTACCCTGTGCAGAGCTGGAGCTTTCTTCCCCCAGAGCTTGTTGCGCTGCAGCCTCTATGGTCCCTTACGTGTCCCTGCAGCCTCTCCTGGGTTGCATTATGGCGGCAAAAATAAATGACAGCTAAAAGGCCTCACCCCTTCCCCTGCGCGTCCAGAACTATAACCTTGGCACACAGTGCTACACACATCAGGCGGACACCACGACAATGTGCCTTCCGGTTGATATACATTCATGCTCCGCCTTCAGAAGCTGAGGGAGATGCCAACCCAAGTATCCCCCTGCCACCCCTAGAGCTGCATGAGTCTCCGTCATCATGCACCCGTCACACTACCTTCATCCTGTAACTAGGCAAGTCGGCAGAGAGATTACACCTTTCTCCAAGGTGGTTGTCTGTCGAGAGGAGAGAAAGGTACATGGAATCCATTCTCCAGGCCACGCTCTCAACTCCACAACCCCTGAGATGTGACCGCTGTCCAGTCATAAAATAAAATATTAGTTTCTTGAAGATAATGCATACCTCTCCAGATGGAGGAAAAACAACTGAAAAGCATAGTGAATGGTCTGTCTTATTATATTAAGCAAAGTGTTTTCTTCCCAAAGAAGGAGGAGTTGCATCTTAGCGGCTGTCCTAGAAGATGACTGGAGGGAAAAAAATATTTCTGATTATGCGTTAATTGCACTATTCATCCTTTTGCAAGGAAACAGTTTTGATGAAAGCCACAATGGCTCACACATTACCAATCTTGGAATCAAATGCTATGAACTGGCAGCTCTTAAGTAAAAGTAATCACCAGAAAATAAGCACTAATCCACAATTCTGATTGGATGCAAAACCATAACACAGTGGCACAAACTAATTGAAACTGTATTAACTACTGAGAACAGCAAACTAAGAATACTCATGGTACTCGCAAACCTTGGAGCTAGCATGCCAGTGCTTTTAAAAAGACCTATAATTTTTCATTTTAGCAAGTGGAATGGATGAATGTATTCGCTATTCCAACAGAATCCATAGTATCCATGTATACTGCATCATATATCTGGGCATTAACAAGGTTTTCCATGCCCCTCTGCTTAGTAGCATTTAAAAAAAAAAAAAACCAATCTGATTTACACAAAAGAAAAAAAAGTGATACAACACAGCAGCACATAAAAAAAATCAACTTTAATTTTTATGGGTGAAAAGTACTGGAAAATTAACCTACTGTTAGCTTATGAAGGTTGCTTTTTTTTCCCTTGTAGCACAGTACAGGACACAGATACATTCAGAGACAACTGGGTTGTAGGCAGACACCTTTAGGGGATTAGACACTGGCAGAAAAAAAAAAAAGGACTGCAAAAGGAGAGGGTGCCCTGTGTCCTGAAATAGAATATACATTTGTCAAAAATCCCATTTTCTTATTCATACAGTGCAGAATGCAGGCACATTTAGAGACAACTGGGAAGTCCCCAAGAAATACCAATGAGGAGAGGGTAAAAAAAGCAACAAAACCAACCAACATATTCACAACAAAGAGGGACCAGACTAACAGACCAGACTAACAGCTTGAAGCATCTTGTGGCCCAAAAAGCATCAGTCAGGGTCTGAATAACCATCCAAAGACTAGGTACCTGGCAGCCTTACAAATTTGCAAAACCAGGAGTTTGAAGCCAGGAGGCACTATTGGATCAAGCAGAATGAGTGTTTGCCAGAAAGGAACGAACACGTATTCTTCACCCAAACCACAACCTGGTGGTAACAATGTTGGAACGAGATGCAGTGACCCCCCTGTGAGATCCCTCTGGGAGCACGGAGAGTGAATTAGATTGCCTCAGCGAGGTCATGGCTGCAGGGTAGACCAACACCTTGGCATCAAGGAAGTGAAGTAACATCTTCCGAAAGTGTTTAGGAGCAGGAAAAAGGATAGAAGTACAATGTCCTGATTAAGATTAAAACAGTAATACCACCTTAGGCAAAGATACTTAAAGTTGACCATACATGGATCGCAATTTGTACTGTTCAACAGGGAGCAGCAGAATTTCAATCCAGGTATGGGCAGGGTGGTTGTACAGAAGTTTATCTACCAAAGGACAGCCAAGGATACATCTCTAATGAGTTAGGGAGGAACCTGTTGTGCTCAAAGTACCCAATTCAAGTGCCATGGAGCTACCTCCTGCACAAAGGTTTTCACCAGAGTGCATTTTCAATGGCCTCAAAAAAAAAAAAAAAAGCCAAGTCAAAAATGTGGCCCTTGATTGTACTAAGGATCAACCACTGATCCAGTCCTGATACCTGATTGAAGAAAAGCCAGGTTACATCCCATGGAGTACTGGCAACAACAAACTTTTCTCTGTTCACATCAAGTAAAATAAAGTTTCCAGGTGTGGCCATAGACCCTGCGAATTTGATTGACCTATCTCTCAATGCTTGGCATCAACAGCCAGTGACTGAGAAGCAGGATGAACACTGGACCCTGCACCAGTAAGTCCAGACAGTCTGGTATTGGCCATGGGATGTTTGCCAGAAACTGGAGTACATCCCTGTACAGAGTTCTTCTTAGCCAGTTTGGGGCCATGAATATTGGCAGAATTTCTTTGGACTCAATACACCAAAACAGAAAGGGAAGATCTTTGGGGGGGAAGGCATATATCAGCAAGAAACTGATCCGACGGGGTCACCAGTGCATCTACTGCAAAAGTACTTTGAACCCGTGACCGAGACACAAACCTCTGCAACCTTTTGCCTGAATCTTGACACCAGGAGATCCAGGCAAATGACGTGAAATCCTTCCGGGTGCAGGAACCACTCAGTATGTTCCGTGAGAAAGTCCGTCTGTCGATTTTTAACCCCTGGAATGTGTATAGCTGAAAAGGCCAGAATGTGATGCTCTGCCCATTGTAGAATCTGGTCCACTTTCCTCTGAGCTGCTTACCTTATGATCCCACTATGGTGGTTGATGTAAGCCAGTCTTGGCATCATCCGATTTTATTTTTGCTTATTAGAAAGCAGCGACCATACCAAGTTACCTGCATGGTCGCTATCCCAGGAACACCTCCCATCCCAACAGCCTGGCATCCTTCGTGATCATCATCCAATTCAATACTAAAAAAGACTTTTCATAATCCAGCACTAGATTGTGAATTCACCACAGTAGCGAGCATGTGCCTTCTACTGACAAGTGCATGAGATGATCCCCAGAAAAAAATTGCTTATCTCACTTAGAATGCTGTGTTCTAATAGCCTGCAGTAAATTTGGGCATATGCCACAGCCTTCAAGTGGCCAACTATCAGACCCAGGACCGCCATGCAAAAACCACAATGAAGGACGTGATGAGTTCTAGCCTGAGGTCTCAGCAACAAAATTTTTGCTGGTAAAAGAAGTATTGAGATAGGGTCGTATTCCAGACAAGGCCTAGGTATTCTACACAATAAGCTCAAATCAAGGCAAATTTTTAGAGGTTGTGTATCCAAAGGCTTGCATCAGCCAAGGCTACTGCTGAATGTTGACAGAACAGGAGCAGAATGTGCAAAGTCATCCACAACAAGAGCACTCTGAGAACAAAGCAAGGCAATGACCAGGCCAAGACTTCTAGATGCAGAGCATCAGCCAAGACCATCTAAGCAATATCTTTGTGCAGACGGAAGGATTTTCAGACGCTAAAGGAGCTCTGGAGCCATAGAGAGGGATCCCAGTTCTCTGAACATGCGTTTTTTCAGACTGCTGGAGTCTGGGAAGCTGCTATAGTGGTTACAAAGGTTGCATTGGTCGGACGGATTAGGGCAAAGAGGAAATTGAAAAAGAGCAAGTCTCCTATAAACGTCATCTTTAAAAACCACCTCCATTGCCATCAACTTTTGGATCACACTTCTTTTCAGGAAAGAATCCTCTAAGTTATTGTTGAGCAAAACATTTAGGCAGGGCATATACTTTTTCAATAGCAATGAAAAATCCCACTCTCACGCTCAGGTGTTTCACAATTCTACTGCTTTTTTGCATCTAGATCTATGCAGCCATTCCTTTGGTCTATAACAAAAGTTCTAAACCACTTGGAAACATGGAAAAACATGCGAAGTGAAAATCAAAGCAATAGCACAAAAAAATATTTTTTTTATTAAAGAGTAAAAATATAAACATTAATATGCACTCACATAGTCTGTACTTGTTAGTGTGCCCACAATACAGCAGAATCCTAGATTGCCAAACCAGGAATCCACCTCATGAACATTCAAACGGACATCTCTCGCCCTTATGCTCTTCTACTCTCATATTATGTCATTGGTGTCCTGGAGAGAGGGAGCTATATGCACCTGCACCATAGAGATAATGTGCATTGGAGATCCACAGGAGAGGTGACAGAAGCGTCAAAAGCCAAAGCGCATCCATCAACAGTTTGGTGGCTTGCCTAGAGTGTGTTTCTCAAGCATAGCAACATGCCTTAGACCTTTCCCTAAATAGAGCAGTAGCACTCGTCTGGTTAACCCTCTGTTTGCTGTCTCGCACAAAAAGCTGCACTAACAGACAATGAGGAACGATGCGTCGAACGTGAAAAACAAATTAACTGCTCACCAAAAGGGGGATGCGGATGGAAGGCTGAACCCAAACAATATATACTCCTAAAGCGCAATTCAGCGGATTAAATATTACCTGATCAAGGCATGAAATAATGCATTATCAATACATTAAAAACTGATGATTAAAGAATGAATGAGATGATTGTGGGATTAAGAAAAACATTACACTGGATCAATTGTCATCATGAACAAATCACTAATCATTCTAAAAAAAACACACATATACATATATATACACATATATGTGTGTGTGTGTTATTAGAATGATTAGTGATTGTTCAAAAAAGGTGTATTACCTATGACATCTTGGTTATCAAATGACAAGCTAATCTAAAACTAGATGGATCCAAAAAAAAAAAAAAAACAAATGAAATCATACTGTATAAACCCCCCCCACAACACACACTTACTATAACGCTGTATTGATCTCAATATCCTCATTGAGTCCTTTGGTGATCATACTATCTAATGTGAATATCCTAAAAGTCTCAGTGATGCACAGTTGGTCATACTTCTTCACTGTTTACTTGGTGAGATAGACTCAATCCGAAATAATTTGAGACCCTGCGTACTACTATGTCATCTAATAGAGGATGGTGATTTGAGGGCATAGTGTTCATAGGACTATGCCCTGAAATCACAATCCTCTGTTAGACGGTGGTCCCCAAACATTGTACGCATAGCCTGCATGGTTCTGCCAACAAAGCCACATGGACAGCTAAGTCCATATATGACAAAATGCGTGGCATAACTTATAAATTGTTTACTATATGTTGTTGTCAGAATTACTTATGTGATTCATTTTCAAGCCTCACAGTTATGCTTTCTACACAGATAAGTACCTTTTTATAACCCAGAAACAGGGTAATTGATTAATCTAGTGTAATTTATTAGCAGTTGGAGTTGTTATTCAAGTCCGGTACATGGTTCCTCATTGTTCGCTGTCTGTTCAGCTATATATATGTGAGGCAGTGCACACTGATGGTTAATCAGATGAGTGCTGCTGTTCCTCTATTTAGAGAAAGGCTAGACACATGGTGGTATATGTGTGAACAACAAGTTATATCCTAAGTAACCCACCAAGCTTTTCCTAGATGCACTTTGTCCATTGGCGCTGGCGTCACCCCTCCAGTGCACATTATCTCTATGGTGCAGGTGCACCCAGCTCCCTCTCTCCAAGCACACCGGCAGCATGAGTACAAGAGCATAAAGGGAGAGAAATCCCAGTTGGATGTTCATGAGGTAGATTCCTGGTTTTCTAGGTTTCAGCTGTATGATGGGCACACTGAGAAGTACTGAACATGTGAGAACATATTAATGGTTTTTATTACTCTTCAATGAAAAAAACCCCCCAATAAAACACAAGTTTATTGCACTATGATTTGAGCTTCCCTTGTTTTTCCATATACTTTTTCAGGATGCTGCCATACAGCACATCCTCTACTAAGATAGGGACAGAAAACGATACAACCTCCTGAAGATGAGGCTTACCAAAAAACGCGTAGGGTGAGTCTATTTCATGATGCCATTGTGTATGCCGCCGGCCAGGCAAGTGTCACCATTATACATGCCTGTACTTGGTTATACTTTAGAGTAATGAATGAAATATTAAATACATGTTGCGGCATATATTGGACCATGGTTTTTGTTTTCTATGAGGGCGCTTTTCCCTGGAGTTGAGGCCGTGGAGTGGTGTTTTTGAGTTTGGTCTTCTGGGGTTCCATCTGATGCTGACCTGTCTTGGGATAAGTGGAGAATAATGCTGGTTTAACCCCTTATAATGTGGAGGTTAATCCTCTGGTATAGTTTTGTTTTACGGTGGTGGTCTTACACTTTTTACACTGTGGTCTTGGTGTGGCGCTATATCACAGTATTGAGGGAGGAGCAGTGGATGAATTTGATCTATAAGAGCCATGAACATTTTGGCATGTTTGCACCATCTCTGAGAACATGAATGCTGTACAAGAACTTTATTGAATTTATTGATTTTAAGCAAATAGCACTTTGGTGAATTCTTAGATTTGTTATTGAAGATGTTCCTTACAATGCTTTTATTGAGATATGAAATTATGAATCAGTGGCACAGTAGCAGTTTGTTTGCTTGTATTTGCACTTTAAGAGATAAAGATAGAAACGGCACACCAATTTTTATTAGACTGCGATGACCTTGTATGCGTATGTGGTAGCAGCAGTCTACACAAGCATCAAGTGTGTTATAAAAAAAAAAAAAAAAGAATAAACTTGTACACACAATCTCACATGAGGAGGGGAGTCCCCACTAAGGGATCATACAATAGAGACCGCTTACATCCCTGGCACTGCCCACTTCAGAAGGGCATACTGCATTAGCAAGGGGGTCTTCTGGGACTGGTTTACACCAATGAAGACTGCCTCTGCCCTAGACCTATACAGCACACTGCGAATAACCCAACATGCTGTACTATATGCCAAGGTAGTCGCCTAATGCAGGATTCAGTGCCTAAAGAGACTTTAAAGGCCAGCCATACATCTCTGGTGGGGTCCATGTACAGTGCTCGAAGCTCTTGTCATGGGGCACCAGTCCAAAAGCTGCGTAAGATGCTGCTGTAGACACTTTGCATAGGAAAGTTGATTGAAAAATTTGATAAGTGCAACATTAACATACTCAGAGAAAGCACATCAATGCCTAGACACTAGGAAAGAACTGAGGATTACGGAGAGGAGGGATTATTAGGGTCATCGCTTTTGTTTCTTGCCAGTGACCAGTCACTTAAAAGTACCGGCCTAAAACCCAGTCATCTCTGAATCAGCCTGTGTCCTGTATGATCAAGAAAAAAAAAAAAAGGTTCAGTAATAGGCAACTATATACAGTATCTTTAGGGTTTTATCACTTCCTCCAACTCACAAGCTGAGAAGGGGAGGGGAACAAAAACAAAACCTTATGTTTCCTAACTGTGAAAAAATTATAGGCAAGTGTGAAGAAATGCTGTTAAGTAAAAGAAATATTTCAGAAATATATATTTTAATTGCATATTTTTAGAAATGTACAAAAGTGAGCGAACAGAAGAAAAATCTAAATCAAATCAATATTTGATGCAACTACCCTTTGGCTTCAAACCAGCATCAATCCAATTAATCAATCTCTTTTGAAGAAGCACAAAGAAACAGGTAACACTGAGGACAGTAACTGCAGTGGTTGGCCAAGAAAGCTTAATGCAGCAGATGAGACACATCATGCTTACATCCCTTGGATGTCATAAGATGTCCAGTAGCACCATCAGCACAGAACTGGCAGAAAGCAGTGGGACCCAGGTACACCCTATCTACTGTCTGCAGAAGTCTGGCCAGAAATGGTCTTCATGGAAAAAATTGCAACCAAAAAGCCATACCTCTGTCAAGGAAACATGGCTAAGCAACTCAACTACACATTAAAACACAGGAACAAGGATACAGAAAAATGGCAGGTGCTCAGGACTGATAAGTCAAAATTTTAAATATATGGCTGTAACAGGAGTTTATTAACCGAGGGATTGGAGACCGGTACAATAATGAGTGTCTGCAGACAACAGTAAATCCTGGTGGAGGTTCCTTGCACGTTTGGGGCTGCCTTTCTACAAATGAAGATGGAGATTTGGCCAGGATCAATGTTCTCAATGCTGAGAAATAGGAAGATACTTATCCATCATAGCATACCATAAGGGAGGCGCATGACTGGTACCAAATTTATTCTGTAGCAGGATAACGATCACAAACATACAGCCAATATCATTTAAGAACTATATTTAGTGTAAAGAACAAGGACTCCTGGAAGTGATGGTTTGGCCCTCACAGAGCCATGATCTCAACACCAAGTCTGTCTGGGATAACATGAAGAAACAGAAGGATTTGAGACAGCCTAAATATACAGATGATCCCCTGCATACTAGCACATTATGAAGGACTTACCTTAAAACGAAGCCCTCCAGCGGCGGTGCTGTCACCACTGCAGAGGCTTCCATCTTCACCCGATCCCTTATCTGGGTTTGCGAAGAACCTCCGGCCGTCTGACAGGCCGGGCCGTGATGACAACACTCCGCGCATGTGCACAGGAGTCCCGGACCACGGCACACAGCTCTGAAGGAGCGGAACGGGAATGCCATTCCTTCAGAGCACATGCGCCGACTTTAGGAAAGAGAATATCTCCTAACCGATGCACGTTTAGGAGATATTTATTTTACCTACAGGTAAGCTTTATTATAAGCTTACCTATAGGTAAAATAAAAAAAAACTAGTTTACTATCACTTTAAGATGTTTAGAACAACCTACCAACCTGTCCAGTGCCTTCAAAAGCTGTGTGTAAGTGTACCTAGAAGAACTGATGCTATTTTGAAGTCAAAGGGTGGTTCACACCAAATATTGATTTGGATTTATCTTCTGTTAATTTACTTTTCATTTTGTTGAGAAAAATAAACTATTAACACTTCTATTTATGAAAGCATTCTTCATAACTGACATTTTGTCACAACTGCCTAAAACTTTTGCACAGTACTGTATGTTAAATCCAAGATGACAATTCCTCTAAAATCAACCTGTCTGGCTTTCATTAGGCTAAATTTCCCATTTCTGCCATTAACATTTGTAATACAGGAAACCCATTTTAAATACACAAGATGATGCAACAAAAGAATCTAGATGAAAGAACATAAAAGCAAACAATGTTCCATTTATCTATAACATGATCAATTAATTACTGCCACTCATTAGTAAAAACTGAGCCCACATATTTGCTGACATAATAAAATTTATTTCCATTTCATGCATTACGGCAGCAACAAGAGTATCCATTTGAAAACTGAAAACAATAGCTTTCTTTGGCCGTATAATGTAGCCTCAATGGTGAAATGAATGGAAAATAAATCCACAAATACCAAACGGGTTTGAATAATTTTCACAGTTTTCAACCTGCAAAATGGCAGCCTTTTACAGACTCCAAAGGATTCTTGGGTACTCCAACACTCCACATCTGAATATATTTCAATCTCAAGTTAAAACATAATCAGAAATAAAAAAAATCTTTAGAACTGTAAATCATTGCCCAATGTAACAAGCATATGCCCTAAAACTTTTTTTTACATTTTATTTTGGCCCCTTTAAAGAATGTCAAACAGCTACAAATAGCTACACTATTGCTCTTAGCATCCCAAGGATCACTGGAAAAAGAGGTTTTACTGATCACCGGGGTATTACCTCTTCCCATTCTAGACAAGCTGAACTCTTGATATGTAATGATTACAAATTGTAGTATTCTACCTTGATCACATATCCAGAGGTTTAATTTGTGCAAATTTGTATGAGCTCAGCAGTGACCATGCCCTGCCGATCTCAGACACTTTAAGCAGCAAGGAGAATTCAAGCCTTTATATTCAACACAAAGACTAAACTACAACTGAGAAATTCTAGCATTCTCAGGTTGTACTTAAAATGTAGCTCTTTGAGGGAAAAGCTACTTTTTCTTTTCTTGTGAACTGCAAACTTATATTATTAAAAGCCGTTATATTCCTGAAACTTCAGGAGAATATAAATTATTGCAAACTGATGCCCAATAGCAATATCCACTTAGGTCAAATAAGCTGCAGCTGAATATAGAAAATGCAAGTACTTCACAATACTTGTCTGCGTATGAAATTACAAGGAAAAAAAAACACGAACAATTTTTACTGAGTTGCATAAAGAGTATTTTAAAATATATGTTAAAGCAGAGAAATTATTTTAATAAAGGCCTAAATATTGGGGGTGTCTGAGTCTCCGTGAAAAGAAAGATGTGTATTTTAGAGACAAAAAATGTTTTTGAAATCTTGTTTAAAAAGTTAATACAGTGATACATTCAGGTTAAAAAAAAACAAAAAAAAAAAAACGCATTCAAAAGCAACTTCAAAACCAAAAACAGGATTTTAAACTGATATTTTATTAATATGGTAGTTTCTTTTTTCTTGTAACGTGTTTACATATTTGCACTCTCAATGGTCTACTCAGAATTAGGATGCTTAAGTACAGACCCAAAAAGGCCATGTTGCGTGTATTTAAAAAAAAAAAAAAATCTCTTAACTTTCATTACTGTAGGCAAATTTGTCCACATCACTTATATAGCTATTACCAAATCTCTTAGAAGACACAATTTAGAGGTGTTAAAAAGAAAAATGTTGAGGGAAGTAATTCAACAGTGGCATAGCAGAGCTCTCAATATGAGAAAGCCGACAATGTGGACCTTTTTCTGCTGTGTAAATTTCTAACTGGGAATAGTTTGTCAATGGGAAGAGAGTTTGTCAATGGGCAGAAAGTAACAAGGCGAAGTGAAGTAGGCTTCGGTAGAGTCAATTTTCCTCACAGCATTGTGCAGAACAAAATGAAGGCTTAATCCTTTTCAGGAACCAGTTTCAAGACCTTTCCGATTGCAATAGTCTTGCCTGAATAAGAAAAAGCATAAAAACAGCATTATTGACTTAAAAGAAAAAAACAAAACAAAAAAAAACAATTTAACAATCATTCTCAGATTATCTTTTAGACAGCTGCAGCAACATTCCTAATTACTTGCTTCTGAATGACTGTTCTAAGGCTACAGATCTTAAAAACATGCTGTGCATTACTTTAAGTCAAATAAACAATTTGTTGATGAATGTTCTGATTTCAGCTCTGGAGGAAAATAATTTTTATAAAAAGAAAAGATCTTAAAAGATTTCTGAAAAGATCTTAAGTCTTCCATAACGTATCTGTTTCTTGAATCTCTGGTAACTAGGTTTTTTTTTTGCCCATTTCCTATAATTATATTAAGTCACACCTGTCTTCTGCCAATGCATCTCAACACATGTATTATATTATTTGTTGGCAAATGTATTCTAAGAAAGTAAGTGTGACATCTGGGCACATACATTAGAAAATGTAGTTTTCCCTCTCCATGCTTTATTAGTAAGTAAACCACAAAACCATACTGGGCACATGTAAAAAGAGAAGAGCCAGAGTATGGGGGCAGACAGGTCAGAACTTAGCCGATTATTATGAGAGGATAAGGCAATTCAAAATGTTATCAAAGTGCACTGGTTTGAATCGGCCCTCAGACTGCAGTTTGAATGACTTTCAAAGAGGGTGGCTACAAAATTTACAGTGTCTTCCATAAGGCTGGTGAGTATTTGAAAAAGACTATCAGTTAGGGTTCCCATCCTGTGCATTTCTCAAACTGCATTGCAATAGCATCGCATTCATGCGATCTGTTGCGGGTGTCAATGATAAATATTGATACCCCCAAACAGATTGCAAAACATGATGTGCTTGAGAATACCCATGTGATTCAGATTTAAAAAGGGTCCTGCATCTTTTTTGTGCAGATGTAATGCAATTTGAGCCATACAAAATGTATGACTCAAATTGCACCGCACAGACATTTTCATGTAATTAAATACGGTATCCTGCACCGCATAATATGATTCCAGGCTTAAAGCCTGTTGCAGACACATGAAGTGCCCAGTGACACCACCATAACAGCTCTCAGATCCCAAGCACAAATGTCAGGAGACCCTAAGGCCCTGTGAATATAGGCTTTTTTTTTTTTTTTTTTTAAACTTCAAGCGGGTTTTGTATTAACACACAAGTCTACTAGAACGCAAAATCTACTTTAAGCAGATGCACCACAGTCCAGGTCATCACCTGTAGGTCACACGCACCTGTCAAGGAATTCTGCAGAAGCAATTCTGCAGAAGCAATTCAAACTGATGCCAACAATAAGCCCATCAACACAGGCACTTATAGTTGTCTCTTAAGCATTTACAGTATCTCACAGAAGTGAGTACACCCCTCACATTTTTGTAAATATTTTATTATATCTTTACATTGTAGCAAAGTGTAATTTCTTCAGTGTTGTCAAATGAAAAGTAGTGAGTGTACAGCTTGTATAACAGTGTAAATTTGCTGTCCCCTCAAAATAACTGAACGCACAGCCATTAATGTCTAAACCACTGGCAACAAAAATGAGTATACCCCCTAAGTGAAAATCTCCAAATTGGACCCAATTAGCCATTTTCCCTCCCTGGTGTAATGTGACTTGTTAGTGTTACAAGGTTTCAGGTATGAATGGGGAGCAGGTGGGTTAAATTTGGTGATATTGCTCACACTCTCTCATACTGGTCACTGGAAGTTAAACATTGCACCTCATGGAAAATAAAAAGAATTGTTGCTCTACATAAAGATGGGCTAGAAGAAGATTGCCAAGACCCTGAAACTGAGCTGCAGCTCGGTGGCCAAGACCATACAGCTGATTAACAGGACTGGTTTAACTCAGAACAGGCCTTGCCATGGTCGACCAAAGAGTGCACGTGCTCAGCATCATATCCAGAGGTTGTCTTTGGGAAATAGACGTATGAGTGCTGCCAGCATTGCTGCAGAGGTTGAAGAGGTGGGGGGGTCAGCATGTCACTGCTCAAACAATACGCCGCACACTGCATCAAATTGGTCTGTATGGGCGTCGTCCCAGAAGGAAGCCTCTTCTAAAGATGATGCACAAGAAAGCCTGCAGTTTGCTGAAGACAAGCAGACTAAGGACATGGAAACCATGTCCTGTGGTCTGATGAGACCAAGATAAACTTATTTGGCTCAGATGGTGTCAAGAGTGTGTGGTGGCAGCCAGGTGAGGAGTACAAAGACAAGTGTGTCTTGCATACAGTCAAGAATGGAGGTGGGAGTGTCATGGTCTGGGGCTGCATGAGTTCTGCCGGCACTGGGGAGCTACAGTTCTTTGAGGGAAACATGAATGCCAACATGTACTGTGACATACTGAAGCAGAGCATGATCCCCTTCCTTCGGAGACTGAGCCACAGGGCAGTATTCCAACATGATAACGACCCCAAACACACCTCCAAGATGACCACTGCCTTGCTAAAGAAGCTGAGGTTAAAGGTGATGGACTAGCCAAGCATGTCTCCAGACCTAAACCCGATTGAGCATCTGCGAAGCATCCTCAAACAGAAGGTGAAGGAGCACAAGGTCTCTAGCATTCACCAGCTCCATGATGTCGTCATGGAGGAGTGGAAGAGGACTCCAGTGGCAACCTGTGATGCTCTGGTGAATTCCATGCCCAGGAGGGTTAAGGCAGTGCTGGAAAATAATGGTGGCCACACAAAATATTGACACAATTGGGCCCAATTTGGACATTTTCACTTAAGGGTGTACTCACTTTTGTTGCCAGCGATTTAGACATTAATGGCTGTGTGTTGAGTTATTTTGAGGGGACAGCAAATTTACACTGCTATACATGCTGTACACTCATTACTTTACATTGTAGCAAAGTGTTATTTCTTCAGTGTTGGCACATGAAAAGATAAAATAAAAGGTTTACAGGGGTGGGGTGTACTCACTTCTGTGAGATACTGCATTTGTACCATATATGTACATTGGCAGGACAGGAGCAGCATTGATGTGGGTGGAAGTACCTGTACATCCTCCCGCATCTGTCACTTCTGTATGCTCTCCGATTTGCAGCCCGATCATTGTACCGGGCTGCTATGAGTGGCCCTGATACCATGTAATTGCTGTGACAGCCAGTGTTCCTGATGATCACCACATGGGTAACAGTGTTCCTAATCACTGCCAAACCAGTCCAAGTGACCCTGATCACCTTCCACACCAATCCCAGTGTTCCTGATCACCACTGCCCCCGTCATTTTCCCTGATCACCGCCACCCCCGTCCAAATGTTACCAGACTAGTGTAAGCCAGCAACAGTGTTCTGATTGTCACCAAACCAGTGTAAGTTAACAACAGTGTTCCTGATAGCCGCTACACTAGTGCAGTGTTGTCTCTGCCTGTACTAATCCTGGCCTGTTTATTGACATTTCTGCCTGCACTGATGCATTGCCTGTTTGCTGACCATGTATCTGTTTGTGGCCTGAGCTGACCCATCTGCACATCATGCCAACAATGTTCCTGTGAGATACCAGTCCCAGCCATCTTCAGAGGGCAGCTGGACTCCTAGAAGCACAGGATTTGTTTGTTCTACCTTTCTTCAGCCTCCTGTACTGCCTGGTCAGTGAACATGGTATTTCTGGAGGCAGACATGCAACAGTAGGCTAAGAATGCTTGGCTTGTATAAACTGGGACTGCCATAGGTGATGCTACACCAAGCTATATTCCACTCCTACAGAGGCAATCACTTCAGTACAATGGTTTTGACACAACTGGATGATTTGTGAGATACACAATATACAATGTCTGGTATATAATCAGTCCAGACACTGAAAAAGTCCTGCACATGTGGTATTGCCATACTTTGGAGGAAGAGTAGAATATGTTTTGGGGTGTAATTCTAAATGTTCATGCTGTGTGTGAGAAACATTCAATTGACAACTTTATGTAAAGAGAAGAAAAAAACACAAAAAACAAAAACACACCTTCATTTTCTTTCCTACATTATCCCAAAAAATGACATTTTCAAAACACTCACCATGCCTTTCTGAAAATACCTTGGAGTGTTTACTATGCCAAAGGTGGTTGCTTTGTGGGGTTTTCCACTGTCCTGGTGCTCCAAGGCCTCCAAAAATATATGTTAGGAAATTAGAGGTGTAATGTATGACCCTAGAAAGCCTGAAGGTGCTCCTTAGATTTTGGACCCTCTATGTATCTAGGCTGTAAAAACAAAGTGTCACGCATGTGGTATCCCCATACACTGGAGGTGGATCAGCATATTTTATGGGGTGCAGTTGTAAGAATGCATATGCTATGTGTGGAAAAATAACTGGTTAAAATGAAAATTTCTAAATTTTCCAAAAAATTGAGACATAAAAACGCACAACTTCCTAAAACATGCATGCCTCTTACGAAATACCTTGGACTGCATACTTTGGGAGATAGTTGCACTGTCCTGGCATTTTTAGGGCTTTGTGAAATGATATAGGCAGTCAGTACATCAGGACTATTCAATTATCAAATACACACACCTTAGTTTGAAGACTCTAACATGCACACAGATGGATTTTGGTTATTTTTTTACCAAAGAAATGCAGCAGAATCCTTAAAAGAGGGATTGCTCCACCGGGATTCACCATGGCCTTGCTGAGACTAGAAATGGGAGGATCCACCACGAGGGGGGAATTCACGTCTTCAGAAGGGATAGTGTACCACAAAGGGTTTGGGAAGTACAACAGGACGCTTCGGATGTTTCCACTCTATGTAAGCAAATTTGTGGAAATATGTGGGCTAAGGAAAAACCTTACCAGACGTAGCCAGCTTGTGCGTACCAAAGGAGACAGGCACCACGACATCCAGTCCTCAATTTTTAGTGTATCTGGCACAGGGGCAAAGGACATGGTCCTGCTCATCCAAAGACTCAGGGGATGCGTCATGTGGATCGGCAAAAAGCATGGAGCTGATGGTGGTGGAGCCATACTCCGAGGATGTAGGCAAGAGGCACTTCTTGCTCACATTAAGTACAAACACAGCTTCCATCGGAATGATGAGACTTCAGTACTTCTGACACTGTGTGTAAGGAAACTGAATGACCCGAGGGGCTGGCCGCCACCAGAAGGGGACTCAAGGGAAGCAAGATGAGTTCCTGTGACTCCATAGGAGCAAGCACAAACCCAGCAGTGCTGCCACCAAATGGAACCCCAATGAGACAAAAAACAGACACCCCCAGGCCAAAACCAGCAGAGAGGGAGGTACACCAGGGAGGATTCACCACTGTTTGGCCAAGAATAAAGTAGTCAGAATAAAAATGTCCATCAAGGAACGTAAAAGAATATCTTTGTTCCTTTTTTGTATTTATGATTTCCTGGGATAATATGGTTTACACCCAATCTCTATAACTCGAGATATTCAAATGTGTTGTTCAATTTAGGATAGTAGACTCCTTCAGGTACTTGAAAGTCCTGGTCTATGCCACCCCTGTCATTAGCAAGCCACGTTAGAGAGTATTGAAAGCATCTCCAATGCCATACCATTAAATCTCTGCAGATGTATACTATGTTCCTTGGACAAGAAAACCCCAGAAGTACTTACAATTACTAGACTCTTATTTGTGGTACACAAATCGATGGCACAGAATGGATTTCCCCTAACCCACCAAGTTTTGAAAAGTGGGGAAATAACGTTAACCCCTTTAAAATGGAAGGTGAAACAAACCTTAATGACTAAACCCAGTTTTGTATTGGTCATTTGTTAGCAAAAAACTGTATATATTGCAACTACGTCATGTATACATGTGAATTATCTTATTTTTAGGATATATTGGGCCTGCATATGCTGATTTTAATATCTTTATCCAAAGGAAAACAGTCTCAAAAGGAAAAAAAAAAAAACGTTTCTGTGTATTTGGTTAACTGCTTGCCAACCATGCACTGTAGTTTTACTGCTACAGTGGGGGCGGGCTGAGCAGAATCCCGTAAATATACATATTTCCAGGTGCTCTCTTTGGCTCCCTTAGGTGCCGACCAGCAGGTCCCGGCCTACGATTCATGGTCTGAACCTGACGTTCGTCGGAGTGGAAGACAGGAGAGATGGGGATGTGGCAGCTTTTGTCTGGGAACAAAAAAAACATCACATACCTTCAGAAAAGCAGAGCAAAGTTAAAACAACACTTGCTAGGCACACAGTTAACTGATTGCCCTAGATGTTAACCCCTTCTTACCAAGTGTCATTAGTACAGTGTATATTAACACTGATCACTGTAATAGTGTCACTGGAGATGTCAGTGTCAGTTAGTCAGTGTGCACAAAGTGTCAGTGTCAAGACAGCGCGCCGCTATCCCAGTCCTGCTAGAGGTCACTGAATGCCACCATTACTAGTTTAAAAAAAAAAAAAAAAGTTCCAGTATATTTACTGTCATTTGTAGACGGTATAACTTTCACACAAACCAATAAATACACACTTTTTCAGATTTTTTTTTTTGCCAAAGACATGTAGCAGAATATATTTTGGCCTAAATTTAAGGCTTTGTTTAAAAGTGGTTTTCCCCTGCTGTGGATATGGTGTGAGAATTTGTATTTTTATTGGATATATTTTATAGCAGAAGGTGAAAAAAATGGTTTCCCCAAAACTTCTGTTTTTCCCTTTTTAATGCAAAAAAACCCAGTGGCGATCATAAAGGTGAAACTCGAAAAATTAGAATATCGTGCAAAAGTTCATTTATTTCAGTAATGCAACTTAAAAGGTGAAACTAATATATGAGATAGACTCATTACATGCAAAGCAAGATAGTTCAAGCCGTGATTTGTCATAATTGTGATGATTATGGCTTACAGCTCATGAAAACCCCAAATCCACAATCTCAGAAAGTTAGAATATTACATGCAATCAATAAAACAAGGATTGTACATAGAACAATATCGGACCTCTGAAAAGTATAAGCATGCATATGTACTCAGTACTTGGTTTGGGCCCCTTTTGCAGCAATTACTGCCTCAATGCGGCGTGGCATGGAAGCTATCAGCCTGTGGCACTGCTGAGGTATTATGAATACCAGGATGCTTCAATAGCGGCCTTCAGCTCTTCTGCATTGTTCGGTCTCATGTGTCTCATCTTTCTCTTGGCAATGCCCCATAGATTCTCTATGGGGTTCAGGTCAGGCGAGTTTGCTGGCCAATCAAGCACAGTAATCCCACGGTCATTGAACCAGGTTTTGGTGCTTTAGGCAGTGTGGGCAGGTGCCAAGTCCTGCTGGAAAATGAAGTCAGCATCCCCATAAAGCTAGTCTGCGGAAGGAAGCATGAAGTGCTCCAAAATCTCCTGGTAGACGTCTGCGTTGACCCTGGACTTAATGAAGCACAGTGGACCAACACCAGCAGATGACATGGCTCCCCAAATCAACACAGGCGGTGGAAACTTCACACTGGACTTCAAACATCTTGCAGTGTGTGCCTCTCCATTCTTCCTCCATACTCTGGGTCCTTGAATTCCAAATGAGATGCAAAAGTTGCTCTCATCAAAAGAGGACTTGGACCAATGAGCAACAGACCAGGTCTGTTTTTCTTTAGCCCAGGTAAGACACTTTTGACATTGTTGTTGTTCAGGAGCGGCTTGACAAGAGGAATACGACATTTGAAGCCCATGTCCAGGATCCGTCTGTGTGTGGTGGCTTTGATGCACTGACACCAGCCTCAGTCCACTCCTTGTGAAAGTCCCCAACACTTTTGAATGGCCTTTTCCTGACAATCCTCTCCAGGCTGCGGTCACCCTGCTGTTTGTGCACCTTTTTCTTCCACACTTTTCCCTTCCACATAACTTTCTATTAATGTGATTTGATACAGCACTTCTGGAACATCCAACTTCTTTTGCAATTACCTTTTGAGGCTTTCCCTCCTTATGGAGGGTGTTAATAATGGTTTTCTGCACAACTCTCAGGTCAGTCTTTCCCATGATTGTGATTCCTACTGAACCAGACAGAGACCATTTAAAGGCTCAGGAACCCTTTTTGCAGGTGTTATGGCTTAATTAGCTGATTAGAGTGGGACACTTTGAGCCTAGAGTATTGCACCTTTTCACAATATTCTAATTTTCTGAGTTTGTGGATTTGGGGTTTTCATGAGCTGTAAGCCATAATCATCACAATTATGACAAATCACTGCTTGAACTATCTTGCTTTGCATGTAATGAGTCTATCTCATATACTAAGCATAAAAGTTTTCAATATAATGGTGTCAGAAGATCTAGAAAAGAGTTAAGAAAGTTAAGGATCCAAAAAAGATTAAAAAAGGCATAAAGCCACTGGAAGAAACAAGAGGGGCATAGTGATTTTGTCAAAAGAAGTTTATCATCGAGAAATTATGAAATTATTAGGGGACACAAATATATCAAATATTGAGAAAACAACCCACATTGGAATATAAAAAAGATTTGGAAAAACTGGGACACAAAAGGAGTAAAGAATGCAATAGAAGCCACCGATTGGGCAATGAGGACTTATGGAGATTTGAAAACAGGTCAAAGCAAATACCTTCTAGAATGTTTAAAATATTCATTAAAACATAACTGCTTTAGGTATAATAAAACATATCAGAAAATAACAGGAATTGCCATGGGGGCTAAATATGCCCCAAGTGTGGAAAACGTATTCATGGCTAAATGGGAAGAAGATAAAGTTTAAAAGAATAGATCTGAACAACTTAGTTATACAAAAGGTTCAGAGATGACCTCATAGTAGTATGGGAACGAGAAAAAGATGACCTTGAAAAATGTATCCTAAACATGAATCGAAATAACCAAAAACATCAAATTAACCTGGGAAGTGAATGAAGAAAAAAATTCAATACCTAGACCTGGCCATCAGAGAAGAAGAGAACTTGATAACCAAAACATTCTTTACTGGGCACTTTTACTCTTTTCCTGCCCAGACCAATTTTCAACTTTCAGCACTCTCAAACTTTAATCACCAAATTAAATTTTTGTCCTTTTTTTCCCCACACAAATAGAACTTTTTGTGGTATTTAATTAGCAATGCGTTTTTAATTTTTTGAGCTGTAAATTTTAAAAAAAAAAGACTGAAAAATTTCTTAGTTTCTGTTATAACATTTTGCAAATAAGTAACACAGGTCTGCGACTAAAAAGCCGTTTGATTATTTTCATCTAATTTCCATGTATTTTGGTGTGCTGAAAACAAATAAAATATTGAAAAAACTCCTAGACGTCATGATTTGCCACAAAATGTAAAATTGTCTTCAAAGTTATTAAAATTTTGTAATTTTTGGTATTTTTTTATATTATGGGTTTTTAACCAAATTTAAAGTCCAAATTACTATTAATTAATTCACATAAGTGCATTTAAGATATAAAATGCCAAAAAAACCTTAAAGGGGTTGTCCGAGTTATGTAAAAAAAAAATATAGCACTGTAAATCTGATGGTCAGCAATATATACATAAGCTAAGCAAGTTCTAGGGAAAAAAATTCTATTTCCTCATTTCCCTAGTTCTCTTCTGGCCCTTTGTTGTTATTTGCAGGTAAACAATCTCTGCCCCTCCCTCCCTGCAAAGGGGGTGAATACAAGTGCTGCTCTGAGTGACATGTCTGACTACTGGGATACTCAGCAGCATGCTGTATGTGTAAGCCTCAGCCCTGAGTCTGTGCTTCTAATGGTAGAAGGGGTTAATCTTTTCTGAAGAATCCAGTGGGAGGGAGACACAGGGCAGATAGCAGCAGCTCCGGCCAGTGCAGGAGGGCGTGGTCAGCACTGTGAGGTCTCGTGTACAGACAAAGAGCTGCTCTCTCCTGCAGTCCACACTTGTGCACGAATCATCATCAGGTTCTTGGTTCTAGGCTGTTCACACTTTTTCATCAAAGTTTGTGTTAGCCCGTCATTCTTCAACCGTTGTTATGGTTCGCAAAAGTGTATTAGCCAGACAGTTTCTGTTTCATCTGTGGTGAATATACAGTGTTGAAGCAACAGCAGAATATTACAGACTTTGTGAAAAAAATATACTTTGCATACTTTGGACTAAAATTTGGAGATCAAGATAAAGTTTGGGCGCCTCAAAAAGTGTGCAAACGGTGTGTTGAGGACCTCCGAAACTGGTTCAAGGGTAAGAAAAAAATCTTTCCGTTATGGGATTCCGATGGTATGGGGAGAGCAAAAGAACCATAGTGACGACTGTTACTTTTGTTCATGCAATGTGAAAGGGTTTAATTCCAAATGGAAGCATTCCATTTCATACCCCAATCTTCACTCAGCAATTCGTCCCATCCCCCATGGCACAGATATACCAGTACCCAAGCCCCCTGCTATCTTGGAAGATATACCTAGCTCTGATGAAGGTGAAGTCATACCTGAACCAGATGACGAATCAAGTTCTGACTTTGAAGATGATACAAGACCAAAATTGTTTTCTCAGGAGATGAATGATTTGGTAAGAGATTTGAATCATCCCAAAGATGCCACTGAGTTACTCGGATCAAGGCTGAAAAGCAGGAATTTATTGTTGCCAGGAGTGTCATCTTCATGGTTCAGACATCGTGAAAAGGAGTTCGTTCCTTACTTCGCCCAGGAAGACAAGTTGGTTTATTGCATCGATGTCAAAGGTCTGATGGGTCAATTTAAAATCCAATATGATTCAGAGCAATGGTGTCTTTTTATAGATTCTTCAAAAAGAAGTCTCAAAGCAGTTTTACTCCACAACAGTGGTTTTTATGCTCCCATACCTGTAGGTCATTCCGTACACTTGAAGGAAACCTACGAGAACTTGGAATTGGTTCTTCGTAAACTTAAATATAAAGACCATGGTTGACAAGCGTGTGGGGATTTGAAGTCTTGTGCATGCTGCTTGGGCAACAAGCTGGGTATACCAAATATCCTTGTTTTCTGTATCTATGGGACAGTTGAGACCGACAAAATCACTGGACCAAGAAGAGTTGGCAGCCGAGGGTGCTAACAGTCGGTGAAAAAAATGTCCTCCGAGAAACTTTGGTACCTTCACATAAAGTTCTTCTACCACCTCTCCACATAAAATTGGGATTGATGAAGCAATTCGTAAAATCACTTCCAAGAGATGGAGAATGCTTCAAAGACTTGGTCACCAAGTTTCCAGGCCTGTCGGAGGCAAAAGTGAAGGAAGGTGTGTTTGTCGGACCAGACATTAGAAGGCTTATAGTTGATCAAGAGTTAGTCAATACCATGACGGATCCTCAAAAAGAAGGGTGGATTGCATTTAAATAAGTTGTACAGAAATTTTTAGGCAATAACAAAGATCCTCACTACAAAAAGATCGGATGAAAGTTGAAAGCATTTCAAGCTTTAGGTTGCCTGATGAGCTTGAAAGTGCATGTCCTCCAGTCCCACCTTGACTACTTTCCTGAAAATTTGGGAGCTGTGAGTGAGGAACAAGGTGAAAGATTCCACCAAGACATTAAAGAGATGGAAAGGAGATACCAGGGAAAATGGAGCATTACATTGATGGGAGACTACTGTTGGATGCTTCAGAGAGACATTCCAGATGCTACTCCCAAGCGTAAATGCACCAAGAGGAGCCTCACAGGGAAGAAGAATCAAGTTTAGTGTGTGTAGGTGAGCTCATTCAGTTCAAAAAAGGATTTATGAAAAAATTGTAATAAAACTTTAATTTTATAAGTCTATTTCCATTTATTTTGAGGTATTGCCTTATTTAACATAGTTACCTAAATTGTCAAGAAACGTGATGTCCTATGACAAAATGGAGGTCATTTTCGGATTCAGCGCACCAAAAAACAAAGATTACGTGGAATAACCAAAACAGCTCTTGAAAACAATTTTTTGTAGACCCGTGTAATTTTTCTTATTAAATTTGGGCCAAAATGTATACTGCTGCATTGCTTTGATAAAAATAATCCCAATCGGTGTGTATTATTTGGTCTGTGTGGAAGTTTTAGAGTCTACAAGCTATGGTACCAATCATTGAAAATTAAACACACCTGGTAAAACCTGATGTACTGACGGCCTACCATTTCTTGAGACACTAACAAGCCAGGACAGTACAAATACCTCCCAAATGACCCCTTTTTGGAAAGTAGACATTCCACGTTTATTTTATTTAGTAAGATGCATTGTGAGTTTTTTGAACCTGTCATTTTTTTCCCCACAATTCTTTAGAAAATGAAGTAAATACATTTTTTTTTCACACAACTGTTCTATTAACAGGTTATTCCTCTCACACAGCATATGCATACTTGAAGCTTCACCCCAAAATACATTCTGCTACTCCTCCTGAGTATGGGGATACCACATGTGTAAGCCTTTTTCCACAGCCTAGCCACATACAGAGGCCCAACATCCAAGTAGGACCTGCAGGAGTTCTGGAGACAAAGTACAATTCTCAATTCTTGACTACCTATCACAATTTTGAAGGCCCTGGAGCACCAGAACAATGGAATTATCCGCAAAATGACCCCATTTTGGAATGCAAACAACCCAATGTATATTCTACGAGGCATAATGAGTCTTTTGAACGTCATTTTTTTCCACAAGTTTTCAGAAAATGTGGAAAGAAAATGAAAATGTATCACAATTTTGAAGGCCCTGGAGAACCAGGACACTGGAATTACCCTTGGATGCCTGCCTATTTTCTGGAAGTGCTGTGCTACTTGTACTTGCCACTGCACTACTAGTGGATGCCTGGAATCCTTTTGCTGATCCACAGCTCTCAATTGGCTCATACTCTGTGTGTCAAGATGCGGGTGACAGATGTGGCTCACTGGCACGGGGACAGATGTGGATCACTGGCACAGATATGGATCACTGGCACGGGGACATGGTGATGTGTGGGTGATGTGCTTGTGTGTAACTCGCACATCGGCACTGCTTCTCCTTACTCGTGGGCTCTGTGTGAGAGGCAAAGCCGTTCACCTGAATGGCGGCATTGTTGACATCACATGATAGCTGTGATTGGACACAGCCATCATGTGATCAGAAGGGCCAATCAGAGGGCCCTTCTGCCGAGCAATGCTGCGCTGTGTCCAAGGGACACAGGCACACCGAAAGCATGCAGCTGCACGCGCGCATGTTCTGAAGGACTTTCCTGACCATCCACTCAGAACAGCGAAGCTCCCACCTGGCCGTTTATGTGCAGTGGCCAGGTGGGAAGTGGTTAAAAAAAGCAGACTGCAACAGCTACATAACACAAGATAGTTGCGATCATAATTCATAGCTGTTAAATATTCCGAAAGGTCAGTTCATGAGATTGAAGAGAAATTGAGCTCTTCAGCTTGTTCTAAGAAATCATCTTCTTTTATACAAAGGGAAATCTCTTAAAAAGTGATACAGAAGAGGCTACATACAGAGAAAAATACAAGAGGTGAACAACATGAAAAGAGAGGAATTGATCTAGGACAAGGAAAAAAATTTGAAAAATATGAGGGTGTATTGATATTAAAATACAACACCCAATTCAAGCAATTTGAAAAAATTGTGAAGAAACACTCGCCAATTTTGCGAGCAGACAGGCAGTTGAGGGAAGTACTTCCAGAACAACCAAGATTTGTATATAAAAAGCTTCAAATCTGTGAAATAAGTTGATTAAGAATATACTGGACCCACCAAAAACTAAATCTCTATTCTTTTTCAAAGAAGAGGGTTTTTACAAATGCGGAAGATGTTATGCATGCCAACATGTGAAGAATAATCCTAGAAAGAAAATGGAGTTCATATCAACATCTGCTGGAAGGAAATACAAGATCAAGGAACTCATTACATGTAACATGGAAGGGTTGGTATTGCAATTATGGCTTCCGGTATGTGGGAAGAACAAAGAAAGCTATCCAAGAGATTACATGATCACATATATAGCATAAAAGTTGGATATAAAAATCAAGTGTCCAATCACTTCCATTTACATCATAATAAGGACCCAAGTATACTACAATTTTGAGGATTGAAAAAATATCAAAACAATGGAGGGGAATTTATAAGATCAGATCCCTAAGCCAACGAGAATCCAGATGGATATAGGACTTACACATTATGACACCAAAAGGGTTAAACACAGAATCTGACATCAACTGTTTTATCTGTGATTTTTAGAAGTTAATAGGAAGGGGATTAATCACACAGTAACACTTACACAATTACAGATTTTAATATTTATATGACATACTTTAAACATTTATACCCATAATGGGGGAGTATTTGGGGTATACATTCAAAAAGGGAGTATGGAGGGGTGTTCTCTTATTTAACCACAAGATGGGGTAAGAAATCCCTTTATATGCGAATTAAGAGCAGTTAGCAATTTTACCACAAGATGGCATATATGCAGTAGAGGAATATATATTTTTTTTATATACAGGCATACCTCGGTTTACGAATTTAATGTGTTCTGCGGGATTTTTCGTATTGCGAAAATTTAGTAAACCCAAACGCGGTTTCCCATAGGCATGCACTGAAAACCAATTAATCCGTTCCAGAGGTCAGAAAAAAGTAAAAAAAAAAAAGTCTTGTCTGTTCAAAACGCTTTATAAAGTGCACTTTAAAAAGGTATAAAATATGTGCAGGGAAACTATGAAAAAATTTGTAAATGCAGTGCAAACCAATTAATCCGTTCTGGAGGTCAGAAAAAAAAAAAAAAAAAGTAAAAAAAAAGTCTTCTAAACTCTTTATAAAATGCACTTGCTTACAGGACACTTATACCCACTTCCTGCCCAGGCCAATTTTCAGCTTTCAGTGCTGTCGCACTTTGAATGACAATTGTGCGGTCATGTAGCATTGTACTCATATGAAATTTTTATAATTTTTTTGATGTTCTCCCAGAATGAGAGAACCGCCTTGTGCCCGTCATTTCCTTATATGGCGAGCGGGAGGCGGTTAAAGGCAAAGTACTGTACAGGGACATGATAAAAAAAAAAAAATTTGTAAATGCATTGAAACCCAATTAATCCGTTCGTACTGTGAAAAAAAATGTGTAAACCGAGGCATTATTCTCAATAAGTTTTCACTCGTAAACCGAAAATTACGTTAACCGAGGCATTCGTAAACCGAGGTACGCCCGTAATGTATTTTTATGTCATACATTCAATATATATGGGATGAATATAATAGATAAAATGTTTCAGGACAAGTATAATAGTGTATAGCACAAGGACTTGTTCTGGATTCCATGGTGAAGCGGTCCAGACCCTGACATATATTGAGATGCATGCGCCCAGCCACGTACTACTGAAGAAGTCACATGACTGTGACAATACACGTGTAGGCGGAGCCAGGGTGTCAGGAAGCCAAAAATGGCACGGGAGTAGCAGCCTCACTGCCTATGTATTATGCCTGTAAAGTTTTAATTAAATGTGAGTGCAATTTTGTTTTAAAATAAATTATATTTTAACTTACTACACTATG
This sequence comes from Staurois parvus, assembly GCF_062004578.1. Lineage (NCBI taxonomy): Eukaryota > Metazoa > Chordata > Amphibia > Anura > Ranidae > Staurois > Staurois parvus. Next base: position 12,532 of record NW_028319710.1, on the reverse strand, counting down.
GCGGTATCACTTTATGTGTGAGTACACCACAGAAATGAGGATCACACATTTAAAGGGCCAGGCCACCAAGAATTAAAGTGCACCATAGAGTGGACCTAGGATGAGATATCAAAGAAAAAGGAAAAGCTGGCCTAAGGACCCCATTAAAGGGAAAAGTGCTTATGACCTGTAAGTGGACAGATCTAAGAGCGGAGGTGAGCACAGGATTGAACGGTGGTGCATACACATTTTGCATGTTTAACCACTTGTCGCTCGCAATGTACTACGGGTACATCACTCTGGCTGTACTAACTGTATCCCACCCGCGACCGCTGTGTCCCTTGGATGAATGAAGATCCCAGTGAATGGGACCCGGTGATCACATGAACATGATAGCAAAGCTGTTATGAATCAATCTGATTCAAAACAGCTCTGCTTCTCTTCCTTCCTGGTGAGCTGTGATTGGATCACAGCTCTCACATAATACATGGGGCCAAGCACAGTGCCCTGTACCATGTGACCAGCTCTAGCCAAACACAGATCACCATTATATTGAACTGTCATGAATCTAACTCATTCATGACAGTTCAAAACAAGCCTTGCATTGCAGAGCAATGATCTTAAAAAAAAAAAAAAAAAAATCCTCATCACTCCTGAAAGTAGTACAATGTTACTATGGCAACATTTTGTTACTATGGGCCCTATTTTGATAAAAGTATTTTAAAAAATAAAATAAAAATGCTGTATTAAGAATTAAAAAAAATTTTTTTAGGTTATTTTTTTTTTGGAACCACTTGCTGACCGCCTGTCAGCATTGTGCGGGCGAGCATTGGCTCTGGGCAAAGCGATGTAACCTTGCGTTGCTTTCTATTGTGGATTGTAAACGTGCCTATGCCCCCCCCCCCTGCTGCCCCCCTTTTGGTCCAGAGAGAAAAGAGAACACCACACTGAGTAAAAAAACACTACATTTTACACGCACACGTTAGATTAGCACATATAACCCTTTGATCATCTCCTCACCCAGCCAGTGCCACAAGTACAGATAATGGTAATTCATTCGACCTGGGATAATCAAAGTCAAAAACAAGGCATGCTTCTATCTTCTAAAAGGCCATTGACTCCTTATCTTGGGATTACCTCTTCTATCACTCTTTACCATGCACCCATGGAAAAATTACAAATTAAAGGCTCCTCACATCTATCCATCAGCAGAGAAACCCTGTTCGATACTATTTATATTGGCCTTGGAGCCTCAAGCAATCAGACTTCGAAACAACAGACATCCAAGTTATCCCCTGCAGGGGACATGGTCCACAAATGTGCTTTATTTGCAGATGACATGCTATTGCTTCTTTTTTTCCCACTGTCACCTCGATATCCAATCTCTTATCAGACTTAAAATTTTTTCCTCTATATCAATCACAGCAAATCCTAGACCATGAACATATCATTGGACCAGCAAACAGTCCAAACACTTCAACACTCCTTCCCATTCAAGTGGCTCTCTGTTACCTGGGAATTAATTTGACTCCAAACTCTATACCAAAAGAATTACCCCCTGCTATACAACATTCTCTCTCTGATGATTTACAAAGGTGGGCTAAGAACCCCCCATTATGGTGTAGCAGGCTGCACGCGCTTAAAATGAATATGCTGCCAAGATTATTGTACCCCTTTCGAACACTCCCAATATCCTTAAATATACCTGATCTAAAATGATTTCAGAATAAACTATTGCAATATATCTGGGGAGGCAAGAGGCCTAGGGTGAATAGAAAAACACTGTTTCCAGAGTAAGGGGAGGATTGGGGATTTCAGACCTGCTCCAGCACTTTCAAGCAGCTCAGCTGGCTCCATTGATCTCTTTCCACACAAAACGAAGTTGCCCAATTTGGATGCAGCTAGAGTCATCTATTCTATTCACACTGTCAGCAGTCTATTGTAGCTACCTCCCAAATGCCGCCCTCCTATCCTATGCCCCACACTGTCCTTTTCCATGAACCTGTGAGGCAGATTGTCCTCAAAGCACACTTTTAAATTGACCCACACCCCATTGTTACATAACCCTACATTCACCACAGGCCTCTCCCCTTTGGAGTTCACATGGTGGACAAAGGGCTCTTAAGCATCGCCGAATTCTATGATCACAGAGGGATCTTGTCCCTGCACCACCATAAAGAAAAATATGCTCTGCCACATACAGAATTTTATAGATATATCCAAATAGCCCACTTTATTTCTTCACTGAAAAACGTCTCTGACCTATCCACAGCAACCCCGATGTAATACCTAAGCAAACACATCGATGACTGCTTAGGGCACATCTCCACAATTTAGAGCATCCTAATCTCTACGAATAATAAAATCCCCCAAATGGAGACATGGGAACAGGATATGGGAGAGATCCTAGACTTTGTAGAATGGCATAGGCTGGCTCAAGAAGCAGCAAAATCAAACACTTCACAATTGAGACCAACTATAAAGCAGGGCTTAACAAATTCCGGGTGCTAGGTAGCCACTGCGACTAGAAAAGCCCAGGCTGTTGTCAGCTCCAGTGGTGTAGCATAGGAGACCATAGCCAGGCGCAACATTGCTGGGCAGCCTGCAGGTGTCACTGCCACGTGTGTGAGGCCGGGGGTAGGAAGTAGCAGCGCTGTGAGGGCGGGTTAAAAAAGGAGAGCAGCGGAAATGTGAAGAACGTGTTAGGAGACGTGGGGTTGTACATTAGAAGGATGGGCGGGTCAGTGGAGGAATGGAGCTGGCAGTAAGTGTCCCCTGTGCAGCTCTCAGTGACACCTGCTGCTCCGGGGAGACTCTCAGTGTTAGGGCTCCGGGTATGACCAGAGGTTTGTGGACTGACACAGGGAAACACAGGCTTCAGGTATAGTGTAAACAAGACAATTTATTGAAGACTAAACAACACAAACACAGTGCAAGGTAAACATAACAGCGCAAAAAAACCACACCCAACAGATAACCATATATACAATCAAACGTAGTCGGGCAGGCCAGGTCGGTAGCAAACGGGCAAACAGGGTACCAGGAGCGAGCGGAAGAGTGGTCAGGAATAGCCGAGGTCAGGACAGGCGGAGTTCGTTCAGAGTCAGGTACAGGCAGGAAGCAGCCAGGATGCAGGTACAGGGGCTCATGGGAAACATACACCAAGGCACTGATCACAGGCCTGGTCCTGCTTAAATACACCTCCTGCAATCAGCCTCAGGTGATGGTCTGATTGCAGGAGATTCTGGCTGCTGAGAGCACCTGCTGGCCAGCCCTGGTACTGCAGCCCACACAGCAGATGAGTCCCACCACTAATGGTGAGTCCATTCCTGACACTCAGCCTCACCTCGGAGCAGAAACCGTCTGCTTAACAGCAAGTGTGGCCACCTATCAGTGCCCCATTAGTGCAGCAACATCAGTGCAGCTGCATCGGTGCAGCCTCATCAGTAGTCCTATCAGTGCAGCCTCATCAGTAGTCCTATCAGTGCAGCCTCATCACCGGCCCTATCAGTGCAGCCTCATCACCGGCCCTATCAGTGCAGCCTCATCAACGGCCCTATCAGTGCAGCCTCATCAACGCACATCAGTGAAGAAAAAATTACTTATTTGAAGGAAAAGGTATTTTTTTTTTTAATTTTTAGTTTTTTCTTCATGTATTTAGTAACAACTAAAAACCCCAGTGGTGATTATATATGACTTTACCCTCAGTTGAAATCTGTGTGGGTGGTGCTGCTGTGGGACCCGCACAAATACCTGCAGCTGCACCACCCACACAGAGGAATGTGGGACCCGCAAGCGGGTGCCATGAATTCTAATATCATACGGCCCGCACTGGAAATTGCAACCATACTGGGAACTTTGCACAAATCGTGGCCTGCACAGATGTGAACCAGGGCTTAAGGTGTGACAGCGCTGAAAGTTGAAAATTGGCCTGGGCAGGAAGGGGGTAGAAGTAACCAGTAGACAAGTGGTTAAGAAAAATGTCCAAACTTTTTAACTGGCTCCTAGATTCAAAGCAAATTTGTCAAGCCCTGCTATAAAGTACTACAGAGATGGTATATGGTTGCTGCCAGAATTACCCAATGGTACCTGAAGCCTTGCCTAAATGTTTCGGAGGTTGACGCCAAGAAGGGACAGCCTACCATGTCTACTGGACATGCCCTTAAGTTCGTAGGTTCTGGATTTTTTAACTACTCCTTTATAAACTCCCTTACAGGGACTATTCTATAAAAGTCCCCGAGAAAGGCTCTCCTCGGATAACCTGCTGAAGGAGCCACAAAACACGCTGTGGCGGAACCGTTCCGCCTGGCCTTCCTTGTGTGGACCGATATGCGTCTCAGCCAGTGGTCCCATTTTCCCGCAAGTCTTCCAATGCTCTGCTAAGGCGGGTATTAGCGCTCAAAGACAATCCTTCCCCGATATCTCAAACCACGAGTCGGAACTTCTTGTAGGGTGAATGAATGAATCTTTATTGAACACAGCTCAGTATATACAGCACATCCTGGCAGTAATCCCTGCCCCCTTAAGCCCACCCCCACCTGTCTGGCACCTGGTTTTCCCCACCCACAACAAAACTCTACAACACCACAGCAGTCAGCACAGTATGAAATCTAGAGAAGTGAAAGACTACAAGTTCACATTCCCCTAAAAAAACAGTGTAGAATGAATGTCTACATAACAGCAGCTAAACATATACAGCTTTACAAAGGGTAGAACGGGAAGACCACTTAAAAAGGGGATAAAACAGGAAAAGAAAGGGCAAAATGTTATCACAAAGGGACGGTTCGTCACAAGGATCCCCTATTGCAAAACACCCGCCAGACCTTCAAACGGGTCCGCTTGGGGCTGGTCGGTTCAGAGGGTTACTTCTCCAACTCGACTTGCCGGGAAAAACCCATCCGCATTGGTGTTTTGCTTCCCTGGTTGGTACTGGATGGTAAAGTTATAGGGTTGGAGGGCCAACCTCCACCGCAGCAGACAACCATTGCCCCCGGAGACCCGGTTTAGCCATACCAGAGGGTTGTGATCGGTGAGTACGGTGAAGGAACGCCCATACAGGTAGGGCTGCAATTTCTTGAAGGCCCATACCAAGGCAAGACACTCTCTCCACAGCAGCGTAGGCCACCTCCCGGGGTAGCAACTTTCTACTTAGGTAGGCCACTGGATGGTCGTTTCCCAATTTGGCTCAGAAAAGAGCCCAATCCAAAAGTGGAGGCATCTGTGTGAACACAAAATCGTTTAGAAGGGTCAGGGGCAGCCAAAACGAGAGCATGGATCAGATCATGTTTGAACTTTTGGAAAGCCGTTTCACACTCTGGGGACCACACAACCTGTCGGGGCAGATTCTTCCGGGTCAGATCCGTCAGGGGTTTAGCAATGGCGCTGTAATTGGGGATGAATTTATGGTAGTACCCCGCAGTGCCTAGGAAGGCAAGGACCAGGGTTTTGGTTCGGGGAGTGGGCCAATTTGCTACCGCTTTCACCTTTGCCGGTGCCGGTCGTTGCATCCCACATCCTACCCGATGTCCTAGATATTGGACCTCGGACACCCCAACATGGCATTTGTCATGTCGGATGGTCAGCCCTGCTTGCCCGATGCGATAAAGCACTTCCCTGAGGTGTCGGAGGTGATCATCCCAACTATCACTGTAGATAGCTATATCGTCTAGATAAGCATAGGAGAAGTCCTGCAGCCCATCCAGCAGCTTATCTACCATTCTCTGAAAGGTAGCCGGAGCGTTCTTCATCCCAAAGGGCATGACCCTGGCCTGGTACAAGCCGAACAGGGTGATGAATGCCGATTTTGGTACCGCATCCAGCGGAATCTGCCAGTACCCCTTGCAGAGATCGACGGTGGTAAGAAAATTACCTCTGGCCATCCGGTCCAACAGCTCGTCTATCCAGGGCATGGGGTATGCATCGGTCATGGTCCGGTCATTGAGCCTGCGGTAGTCCACACAGAACCGGACGGTTACGTCCTTCTTGGGTACCAGGACTACTGGGGAGGCCCAGGGACTGTCAGAGGGTTCTATCACACCTAAATCCAACACTAACATTAATCTCTCTTCTCATCCCTTCTCCGATGGACTCGGGCACTTGGTAGACTGCCTGCTTTAGGGGGGCCTGACCCTGTGTGTGTACCCAGTGGGCAGTTGTGGTGGTGTAACCGGGCAGAGACGAGAACAGCCCTCGGCACTCTTGGAGCAGTTGGCGGGCCTGTTCCTGGGCCTTGGGAGGCAGCCGTATGCTGATTTCTACATCCGCTACACTCAGCTGGGACTGTCCGTTCCCCGGCAGAAGAAGCGTTTCTGAGTCATCGGTAGCCGGAGCAGCTACACTGTCCTCTTGTCGTTCAATGAACGATTTCAGCACATTCAGATGGAAGGTTCGCCGGATCCTTTCATCCGAACAGCGAGCTACAATGTACGTGGTATCACAGAGTTGCTCCACCATTTGGTACGGGCCCTGCCAGGCAGCTTGTAATTTGTCATGCCTGACTGGTTTCAAGGCCAACACTTTCTGTCCTAAGTGAAACGTTAGGTCTCGGGCAGACCGGTCGTACCACCGTTTGTCGGCTCTGGGCGGCCTCAAGGTTGTCCCGTACTAGGGTCATCAACCGTTGTAGCCTCTCACTGAGCTCCAGCACATAGGCCACCACCAAGTTCCCCTTCTTGGCCACTGCTCCCTCCCAGTGTTCGCGTAGGAGATCCAGGGATCCCTGAATCCTCCAGCCGTACAGCAGCTCGAAGGGAGAGAACCCAGTGGACTCCTGCGGTACCTCTCGGTAGGCGAACAGGAGGTGGGTCCTGAAAAAAAATGAAAACAAATGGAAAAAATGGGTTTGCATATTCATTCGAGTTTGCTACAGATGAAAAAAAATATTGTCATTGACCACAGAAAGAACAAAATGTGAATGTTTCAAATCGACTGTATGCCAACACACTGCAAAATATGTTCCCATGGGCAACAAGTTTAAAAGGCTAAAAAGGCTCACGTCTGAAGTTAGAGAAGCTACAAATATTAAAAATAGCATTTAAAAAATGCAAAATTGAAACAACACTATACCCATCTAAAAGTTTCAAATAATATAACAGAAGAAGCAAAAAGGAAATCAAGGCTGCAAAAACACGACGAATGCCAAGCTGCAAACGAGTAGTACAAATAAGTAGTAGTATAGTCAAATATATTAAGTGTAAAAAGTTTAGTTCTAAGTATATAGGCCCTTCAAAAGACCATTTTAATTTGGTGAATGGGGACAAAGAGAAGCTAACTTAAATCTCTTATCCACTGTGTATACAAATGAATATCAGGGAGCTCATTTCCATAATGGGAAAATAAATGTGAATAAAGCACCAGGACTAGTTTTACACCCAAGTGTCCTCAAAGAGTTGTTTCAAAGCTATTGTTTCTAATTTTTAGACAATGACTGGTGTGGTGTAATTGGACTGGCACAAAGTCAATGTATTGCGCATATTTAAAAAAAAAAAGTTAAAGTCTTTACCAAATAACTGCAGACTGGTTAGTTTAACCTCTATAGTTGGGAAGGGAGTCTAATAAAAGACCACAAAGAAGTGTTTATGTTAGAAAAAAATATTTGTGGCAGAGACCAGCATGGATTCACTAAGGACCATGCAGGTTAAAGTCTACAGGCTTTAAATGGTCAGTTTGGAAATTGATCGAAAACTGGTTACAACCCATGGCAAAAAGTATGGAATCACCACTTTTGGGAAATGTGCATTTAACCCCCTTCCTGCCTGAGGATTTAACCCCCTTCCTGACCAGGCCTTTATTTTGCTATTCGGCGCTGCACTATTTCAACTGGTAATTGCATGGTCATGTACTGCTGTATCCAAATGAAATTTATGTCCTTTTTTCATACAAATAGAGCTTTCTTTTGGTGGTATTTGTACCTGTGAGCTTTTAATTTTTTGCGCTATAAACTAAAAATCCTGAAAATTTGGGAAAATACATTTTTTACTTCCGGCTATAAAAAAAATATATAGTAAACTCAAAGTAAGTAATAAATTTAGGCCAAAATGTATTCTGCTACATATTTTTGGTAAAAAAAATCCCAATAAGTGTATATTAATTGCTTAGTGTGAAAGTTGTAGAATCTACAAACTATGGTATAGATACTGCAATTTACGCCATTTTTTGCTATACAGTGCTGCACTACTTTAATGGACAATTGCATGGTCATGCAAAGCTGTACCCAAACGAAATGTATGTCCTTTCTTTCACACAAATAGAGATTTCATTCAGTAGTATTTGATCCTTTTTTTTTTTTTTGCACTATAAACAAAAAAAGACCAAACATTTTGGAAATTTTCTCATTTCTGCCATAAAAAATATCCAAAAAACTCAATTTTCGTAATACATTTAGGCCAAAATGACAAAAACATTTTTTTTTCACACAAAATTGTCACTTAAATGATATATTACTCACACAAGCAATGGGTATACAGTCAGGTCCATAAATATTGGGACATCGACACAATTCTAACATTTTTGGCTCTATACACCACCACAATGGATTTGAAATGAAACAAACAAGATGTGCTTTAACTGCAGAATGTCAGCTTTAATTTGAGGGTATTTACATCCAAATCAGGTGAACAGTGTAGGAATTACAAGACTTTGCATATGTGCCTCCCACTTGTTAAGGAACCAAAAGTAATGGGACAATTGGCTTCTCAGCTTTTCCATGGCCAGGTGTATGTCATTCCCTCATTATCTCAATTACAATGAGCAGATAAAAGGTCCAGAGTTCATTTCAAGTGTGCTATTTGCATTTGGAATCTGTTGCTGTCAACTCTCAAGATGAGATCCAAAGAGTTGTCACTATCAGTGAAGCAAGCCATCATTAGGCTGAAAAAACAAAACAAACCCATCAGAGAGATAGCAAAAACATTAGGCGTGGCCAAAACAACTGTTTGGAACATTCTTAAAAAGAGGGAACGCACCAGTGAGCTCAGCAACACCAAAAGACCCGGAAGACCACGAAAAACAACTGATGTGGATGACGGAAGAATTCTTTCCCTGGTGAAGAAAACACCCTTCACAACAGTTGGCCAGATCAAGAACACTCTCCAGGAGGTAGGTGTATGTGTGTCAAAGTCAACAATCAAGAGAAGACTTCACCAGAGTGAATACAGAGGGTTCACCAGAAAATGTAAACCATTCGTGAGCCTCAAAAACAGGAAGGCGAGATTAGTTTGCCAAACGACATCTAAAAAAGCCTTCACAGTTCTGGAACAACATCCTATGGACAGATGAGACCAACATCAACTTGTACCAGAGTGATGGGAAGAGAAGAGTATGGAGAAGGAAAGGAACTGCTCATGATCCTAAGCATACCACCTCATCAGTGAAGCATGGTGGTGGTAGTGTCATGGCGTGGGCATGTATGGCTGCCAATGGAACTGGTTCTCTTGTATTTATTGATGATGTGACTGCTGACAAAAGCAGCAGGATGAATTCTGAAGTGTTTCGGGCAATATTATCTGCTCATATTCAGCCAAATGCTTCAGAACTCATTGGATGCCGCTTCACACTGCAGATGGACAATGACCCAAAGCATACTGCAAAAGCAACCAAAGAGTTTTTTAAGGGAAAGAAGTGGAATGTTATGCAATGGCCAAGTCAATCACCTGACCTGAATCCGATTGAGCAAGCATTTCACTTGCTGAAGACAAAACTGAAAGGAAAATGCCCCAAGAACAAGCAGGAATTGAAGACAGTTGCAGTAGAGGCCTGGCAGAGCATCACCATGGATGAAACCCAGCGCCTGGTGATGTCTATGCATTCCAGACTTCAGGCTGTAGTTGACTACAAAGGATTTGCAACCAAGTATTAAAAAGTGAAAGTTTGATTTATGATTATTATTCTGTCCCATTACTTTTGGTCCCTTAACAAGTGGGAGGCACATATGCAAACTGTTGTAATTCCTACACCGTTTACCTGATTTGGATGTAAATACTCTCAAATTAAAGCTGGCAGTCTGCAGTTAAAGCACATCTTGTTCATTTCATTTCAAATCCATTGTGGTGGTGT